>NW_007578739.1:47840-60916 GCF_000690725.1 Stegastes partitus
CTCAAGTCGCTTCACATTATCTCAATTTCATATTATCTAGATTCACTTTATATTATCTCATATTACTTTGTATGATCTTGTTACCTGACATTGTCTCATGCCACTTCATATTTTATCAAGTTGCTTCACTTTTTCAAAAGTTGCTTCACATTGTCTCATGTCACCTTACACTACTTCACCTTACCTTGTTGCCTCATGTTTCTAAAGTGAAATACACAAACTCTGAGCTTCCAGGTGTGAAAAGGTGACATCATGCAGGTGTCTGTAAACAAAGCGGACATATTACAGGAGCTGAATAAAAACAACTGAGCCGGTCACATGGTATCAGGGAGTCGTCTTGGTGTGTCGGGTCCAAACAATCTGCTTCAGGCTTCAGGCAACTCGGGGTCAGAGCGTCTGGCTACCAGTAATCCCTGTTCTCCTCACTGCTGCCACTAGAGGGCGACACCCGCTCATCCCTGTTCATGTCATTTAAACTCAGTCGAATCAGTCTGGTATCTTTAAAGGTTTTATGAGGCTGAAACAAAACAGATTTCCTCCGTTTCACATTGTTTGCCTCAAGTTTTTAAAACTGGCCTTCAGATATAGACTAAAGGGTTTATAGATGAAAACTGTGCATTATGAGCTCACGCTGTATTTCGTCACGTTGTGAAGTCTTTTATTGTGCAGGAGGTTTTCAGAGTTTTTGTGCATGTTTCTTGCACCGATCAAGCAGATCAATAACAATATATTTTATTTAATATTATACATCCTGGGTTGTGTCAATGATTAGCAACAACATTGATTTTAATGTATTTTATTTTTTTTATTCCGTGTTGGATTTTTAATTTAAAAAAAAAATCACATTCATGACCGGAGAGGACGAAAATGTCGGAGTCAAAAAATTGCCATAAAAACAATATTACTTGTATTTTATTAGATATCTTTTTAGATTTCTTTAACCAACATTGGTCCTGATCATACCTACCATATGTTCTCTAATTCTCAAGATTTTAAACCTTTTGGTGCCAGCTTGTTTAAATAATGTCGCTGTTGTTTTATATGAAAAAACACAAAAAAGAAGCTGATTTCTTTTTTATATCACAACTTAGGATGTGTCAGTGATTAGCAATAGCATTGTGTCTGATGCATTATTGTGTTTTTGTGCAGTGCCCATTAATAACAAAACAAAACAAAAAACTCACACTTTGGACCTTAAAGACAAAAATGTCAAAAAATTGTCATAAGAATATTCTCCATTAATATTATTTTAACTTTCACTGATCATAACTATCAGATATTCTTTCATGCTATGATAGCAGTGGGATCAGAAATAGCAGTTTTGATGGGGAAATTTTTATCTTTAAGGTCCTTTGGTTAACTTTTTGCATTCTCAGTGTATTATTGATGTTTTAAGGGTATTAAAGTTGAATTTTTTTTAACTCCCACCAAAGATACACCCCTTTGCCCAAATTGATGCCACATGCATTAACACAGCCAAGCTTATCAAAACATTTGAACACAAAAAGGAAACTAATTTGGCCACACGACGGTTAAAAGACTTTAATTCCGCTGCCGCCCCCTCCCCTGTCCCTACAATCCGGCTACCTGAGCTACCTGGTCGGACTCACCTGCAGCTGCTCCTCTGCATCCCGTCGTCACACCCGAGCTCCTGCAGGCTTGTTGCTGTCGACGCCGATCCTCTCTGCCGACGTCACGTTTCATGACGTCGAGATTTTTATCTTTGCGTTTTTATTTTTGCAGCCGGAGACAGGAACAGCGTGGGCAGCACCGGCAGCGTTGGCAGCACTCGGAGCGCCGGCAGTGGTCAGAGCACCGAGAGCAACCACGCCGCCAACGGACTCCATCACAACACCGGTCACCATGACAACAAGGTAGGATCTGACTCAAACAGAATCAAATACATCTGCTTCGAAGTCAGAGCACACCAGTCAGAACTTGTCTGAGGTTTTTTTTTAAAGTTGCTTAAGTTTGCTAAAAATGCTCATTTGGCTTCTTTTCACGGCAGCAGTTTGACAATTTCAGGTGAAAAACCGGCACAGAGAAAACAGAACCTGTAGCTGCACCTTGACCCTCTAACCCTCTAACCCTCGCGTTTTTTTCCCTCCTGTCACATTTTTCTTGACTGTGGGCTCATTATTCACTGCAATATAAAATCCTGCACCTCTATGGAAAAAGACCATGAAGACAGTGTTCACAGAGTGACACAAAGAGGCAAAAGCGACATGAAAAGATTCAACATTAACAGACAAAAATTACCCAGAGACACATAGAAAAAGAAAAACGAAGCAAGAACAGTGAAAATAACAAAAGGAGATGATACAACGCTGTTTCCAGTAAATGTAGGTTAAACCCTTTGACGTCTGAGGAGTTTTGAGGTGTTTTTTTTTTGCTCCTGTCACATTTTTCCTGACTGTGGGCTCACTTTTTATATGAAGTCCTGGAAACAGAACAGCCACGAAGAAGGAGAGAGAACTCAGAAATGTCTTCTGTCAGAATGACACAGTTGGAATGACAGAAATCCTGTCTAATATCTTTCATTATTACAAATATAAACAAAAAGAACATTTCCAACATTTTTTTAAAGTGTCCACAGGTGTTACATAAAGAAAGGAGGCTATACATACTGTAGATATTAAGCCATTTAAAAATTTACAGCCTTTACAAACTACAAACTAATTTTCTTTAAAGAAGCAGTGAACAGGTTTCATGATCCCAGACACAAGTTAGACTTTAAGTTAGACTTAGATTTAAAATCACAGCCTAACAATGTGGATAAATCAACATTTAATTGACCAAAAATCCACTTATTCCTGCAGCATTTTGTTCAAATAACACATAAAATGGCCAGAATTTCACCTCACTTTCTAGAATATTCAGCTTTAAAGTTCTACTTTTCCCCAATGTTTTCCACTCAGACGTCTTCTGAATTTTAAATAACTTAAATGATGCTGTGCTGCTCATTTCTTCTGCTGCTCTTCAGTTAAATCCTGTGAGCTCACTCTGTTTTTGTTTCGTGTGCAGGCGGCGCCCCCTGCTGTCGATCCTGGACACTCAGCAGACCTCAACAAACAGCCTGATCAACCGACAGGTATGTTCCTCTGTCACGATCTTTTATATTATCGTGTCAATAAATACTGTGTGAAATTAGGGAAAACTGAAATGTATGTGGACACTAATACTAATACAGTCTTGTGTTTACTCCAATGTTTTTGCAGTGCTTGATACAAGATAAGACTGTGGAGTTTTATTGATTTGTTATTTAAACAGGATACACGCAGGAAGCTTTGTCACCCTCTGTCCCATTTAGCTCATGGTAGATGTTTTACGCAATAGGACTTAAATCATCACTGAATCTGAGTCGCTCCAAGTGTGTCAAAGTTAGATTTTTGATGACACACCTGAAAATCAGATATTCCAGGCAAATATTTGGTTACTTTGAAGTGTTTTGTTATTTCCAGGTGGGACTCCGCGGAGGCCGACGGTGACGGTTCAGAGGCCTGCAGAGCAGAGCTTCTCTCAGCAGTTTGTTCGTCCTCAGCAGCTGCTGGAGGGGAAGGTAAAGCTGGCTTTGTGTTCTTATCTTGCATCTCAAAAATTTACATTTATTCAAATGTAAAACTACCAGGGTCTACTTCCTTGTACTCATCCCTTTATTCATATGTGACAACAGCTTAGATATTTCCAGACAACTCCAAAAGCAGCACACGTTTGTCCCAGGGCTGCAGTTGACTCATAGAAAACCTTGGTGACTGAAGTCCAATTTAGAAATTTGGACTTGTAGAATCTACTCAGAGCTTTATCAATTTGAACTATTTTAACTTTAAAATCGCTGTTTTGTTCAATTTCAGTCAGTGAAAGCAGATTGAAGGTTTGGATTTTGACTTTCAAAAAACCACAAGCTCTCAGAAGACTTAACGCCAGGAGCTGTCAGTTTGCATAAAGATGCAAAGAGTCTCAGAGAGTTTAGAGTTAAAGACAAATCGTCTGTAAAGTGAGCTTGCATTTATCAAAAAAAGTCTTGGTGGAGTGTCATCACACCAACTCAGTCAACATAAACAGCTCGTATTAGCAGCATATGAAGTCATTGTAACCTGGTTGTGTCACCATATTTATTTCTTGAGAATTTGAGATTTTCTAATTTAATTAAGACAAATACCTTATGAATCACTTCAGCACCTAAATCTACTTCCATCAAGGTTTTCAAATCAGCCCAAATCCACATATGTTTTCTTTTTTACTAGTCAGAGAGGAGCCACGCCACAAAAACAGACAAAAAGTAGCATGAGAAAGGAAACAACATACAACAAGATGTAGCTGAAAGTAATAATAAATCCATTGCACTTGTGTGTTTTAGGATGCAGAGGCCATCTATCAGTGGCTGAGCGAGTTCCAGTTGGAGCAGTACATCGGAAACTTCCTGAATGCCGGATATGATGTACCGACCATCAGCAGGATGACTCCTGAGGTGAACAAACAGTCATCACACACACTGATGATGTATTAAAATACAGGAGTACTAGACTTTGTTGTCACACTTACTGAAAGACATTTACTGTCAACCTTTGGACACAATCAAAAGTCAGTCTGTACCCTGAAGTAACATGTTGCTTATTTAGCATTTCATGGTTAATTTGGGTCAAGTTGAGGTGTCTTATCCTGCCTGTAAACAACTGTGTGTGCAGTTCACACCCTAACAGACTCTCTGATATCTTATTGTGTCTTCAGGATCTGACTGCCATTGGTGTGACCAAACCAGGACACCGCAAGAAGATCTCTATTGAGATCAACAACCTGAGCATCCCTGAGTGGCTGCCTGAGTACATCCCTGTAAGACTTGCTGCTGTTTTATGCATCTGCTGCTGCATGAATGCCAAACATACTGACTTCCATCTAATCTGCCTTGTGTCCTTGCCCCTTAGTCTGATCTCGGTGAGTGGCTCAGTGCCATCGGCCTTCCACAGTACCACAAGAAACTCTCGGAGAATGGCTATGACTCCATCAGCATCGTCAAAGACCTCACATGGGAGGATCTGCAGGAGATCGGCATCACCAAGCTCGGTAAAGACACATTAGAGCTTGATATTTCTGTACCATTTTCAGTACTGTTAGGATGTTTGGTCTGATGTTTGAATTTTCCCTGTAGGCCACCAGAAAAAGCTGATGTTGGCGGTAAAGAAGCTGTGTGACATCCAGAGGGCTATCCTTCAGGCTGAATCAGGTCAGGGCACGCTACGACGCAAAGGCCCAGGAGCCCTCCACCTGGTCGCCATTGACCCACCTGACTCTGGCGGTGAATGTTCTTCACCTCACACCCCAAAGATGCTGACTTTCCAGGACAGCGAGCTGAGCGCTGAGCTGCAGACGGCCATGTCGAGCCACTACGGAGGCTGTGAGGAAGGTTTGGCCATCAAGAATGCAGTGGGGATGTCTCAGAGCCAGGAGAGTATCGACACCAGGTCCAGAGGCTCCGGTCGCTCCCAGGAGCCTCCTACAGCCTCCATCACCCCCCACAGTTGGTCCCAGGAGAGCCTGGAAGGCAGCCCTGCCAAAGAGAGGAACCTTCCTGAGGGCTGGGACCAGCGGCCCCTGCAGCAGCAGCCTCTGCCCAAACAGGTGCCTCTGGGTACAGCCACCGTGTTCAAGTATCCGGCCATCCCAGCCAAGCCCAAACTGTCTGGATCTTGTGGCAACTCCCCTCATGGCTCCCCAGCGCTGAAGGGTTTCAGCTACCTGCATTCTCACTGTGGTTCTACAGACCTCATCTCATCTCAAAGACCAGAGAACCACACCATGACCCTGACACCACCCAAGAAGCGCACCCAGAGCATGACTCGTTATGCTCTGTCAGACGGAGAGCCTGACGAGGACGACGAGGAGCTTGCAGTTCCTCCTGGAAATGTGCCGTCCTATGCCACTTTGACCCGCAAGCCCGGCCGCAGTCAGTTGGCTCGATTGCAGTCAAGTCCAGAGAAAAACGGCAACGTGGGACGTAGTCAGTCATTTGCAGTGCGTGCCAGGAAAAAGGGTCCCCCACCTCCTCCTCCAAAGAGACTGAGCTCAGTGAGCAGCACTACCAGTGGCGAGCTGAGCGACAGCAGCACGACGTCGTCCTCTGGTGGGGTGGTAACTGACAGTCCAGGGAGTGTGAGGAGCATCGCAGCTTCTCTGGAAAGTGGCACTGAGGAGAAGAACCCACCAGGACCTAAACCAGACCTCATCCAGCAGGAGCCCCCTTACCTAAGCTCTGCAGAGCCCAGAGAGGCAGCAGGGGTAAGGAGAAGGGTGCAGAGTGAGTGTGCTCCCACCCAGACAGGCAGCAGCACTGAGCTGGACCGAGGGGTGAAGTCCGACTCTGAAGAAGAAGAATCTAAAGGTCGTGGACTGGAAGGCTCCTCGTCCCCTCAGAACAGCTCCAGTGAATGCATCCCCTTTGCCGAGGAAGGCAACCTGACCATCAAACAGAGACCCAAAGCTCCTGGTCCACCCAGAGCTGAGGCTGTGCTGGAGCCTCCGGACAAACAAGCAGCCAAGAATCTGGATGTACCAGAGTTTAACCTGAAAGAGTCAGACACAGTGAAGCGCCGACACAAACCCAAAGACAAAGAGCAGGGCGAAGGCTCCCCCTGCAGAGAGGGCACCATGTCCGAGTCTGGCAGCAGCAGGCCTCCATCCCAGAGCCAGGGAGAGGTCAGTCTGAGGATCAGTGAGGCCAGTCTGGAGAGGCCAGCCAGTCCAGCTACAGGATCACCCATCAAACCTCCGCTTTCCCCCAAACCTGCTGTTGCCCCAAAACCTGTTCGCCACAGTCTGCTGGCTGCACAGAGTAAGATACTTACACTTCACAATTACACTGTATATACTGTATGTCACTGTAACATAGAAAAAAATGTAAATTCTCCTTGTTTGTTGACTGTGGACTTGTTGTTCTTGACCTAACTTGACTTGGGAGGAGGTTACTTCTGATAATGTACTTGACTTAAAACTTGCTTTTCTCACTGTAGACTTGTTGCTTTTGTCTTGGGACTCGTTCCCCTGACTCGGACTTATGACTGGGACATACTGCTGTTGAAAAACTTTTACTTGTTGGTTTTGACTTTCATGTTTTCTAGGCAGTTATTGACCCAGACTAGGAACTACAGTTCAGTCTGACTTGGGACTTATTTTTCTACATTTGGATTTAGCTTGCTGTTGATTCATTGCTCATGAGTCTGTGCTTGTTGCTTATGACTTGAGACTTGCTTGTCCTGACTAAGGCCTTGTGGATCTTTGGGACTTGCTGGTCTTTGTTTAGGTTTTGGCTGCCTTGGATGGCTACGAACTTGTTGCTTATAAATGTGTAGTTGTTGCTTGTGACTTTGAAGCAGCTGGTCTTGGTTTGGGTCTTACTGGTCTTGGTTAAGGACTTGCTTGTCTTGACTTAAGATTTGCTGATCTTGGTTCCGGACTTGCTTCTCATAACTTTGTACTTGTGGGTCTCGGATGGAACCTGCTGATCTTGAAAGCTGGTGGTCTTGGTTTAGAAGTTGCTGGTATCAGCTTGGGATGCGCTTGTCTGGGTTTGGGACTTGCGGATCTTGTCTCAGAACTTGCTGGTCTTGGTTTGGGATTTACCAGTCTAGGTCTAAAACTTGCTAGTCTTGGTTCATTACTTGCTTATCTTGGTTAAGTATTTGCTGGTTTTAGTTTGGGATGTGCCTGTCTTGGTTTGGAATGTGCTGATCTTAGTGCAGGACTTGCTGGTCTTGATTTTGGATTTGAATTGACCCTGGCTGGTATTTACACATTGTCATATGTGTCTCCTTCTGCAGGACCCTCCTCTCCTACTGTGACTGTCAGCGTGGTTCAAAGCGTGGCCTTCGCCTCTCCGTCCTCACCTGCCCACGGATCCCCAGCTTCAGTTTCGGCCCCTCAGAGCCCCTCTCTGGCAGCGGCAAGACCTCAGGTATGCGTTGTGGGTCCAGGTCATCTACCAGAGGAGTCAGAGGTGGTCCAGCAGAGACTGGATCAGACCAGCACGTCTCTAGCAGCAGCTCTGAAGGCTGTAGAGAGCAAACTGAACCTGGAGGACGGCTCTGATGGGTGAGACCATCATCAAAATACACACAAGTTACACACATACAAGTTATTAGCCATCTTTCAGATTTAAGTTTGTATTTATGTTCATAGCCCCTGAGGTCAGGTACAGATCACCCCGGCCCAGGGCTTTGGGGAGGGGGGGGACCATTCCAAGGTCTGTTGTTGAACCTTAAATAGAATCAAGTACAACAAATTGATGGGGGGACCAATGTGAAGAACTTGGTCTTCCTGACCATTATTCCTACTAGCTGGCCTACCCAGAGGATACCACCGTTTTTTTGTGACGCCCTGATTGTACAGCGCCACCTCCAGGTTAAAATCTCCACTTGGATTTGCATCATGTTTATATTTTGTATTGTGTGTAATGTATATTTCTTGTGTCTCATCGTTTTAGCGGAGCGAGCACAGTAAAGTCTGCAGGGACCATTCTAGACGACATTGGCAACATGTTCGATGACCTCGCCGACCAGCTGGACGCCATGTTGGACTGAAGATGTCCTATAAAATAAACATAATATCCACATTCAACCTCAGGAATGGAAAGAGGAAAAGGGGATTAACGGAGGGATATCCCCATCAGTGTTTTAACCTGCACAGTCGGAGGAGCTGCAGTCAAACACTCGCCTGAACACCAGCACTTAATCTCCACTGTACTTCCTAAACGTAAACTGGGTCCTTTGCTCACATTTCTAACCGGCAGCTGAATCTGATTTCCAAGTCGGTGCAGCACAAACCTTTTGGTGTCGAACATGAAACAAACAAGGACACAAATGTTGGAGCGGTCCACTGTGAGGAGAAACTCCTGAGCAGTTTGTTATATTACTGTTAAACACTAATATTGTAACATGAAGTTTTATGTTTTTATATTATAAAGAGCTGAAGTCCTGCCGCCACCTGCTGTCCAGCTTCTGTTCCAGCAGCTTCAAAGCAATCACACTGAGGAGTTTTTCCATATTGGTGAGAAAGTCAAGCATGTTCCTGACAAACGTGGACCTACTACAGAGTTTAATATTAGTTGTTGTCATTTAGAGATTACATTGATTTTAATTGGAGCCAATTTGACTTGTGACTTCTGGTTTCCGCCAACTTTTAAAATTAGAGTCAGATCCTTCAAGATCAGGGTTTTCTCCTTTCACACTCCGAAAACTTTCCACGCTACCTCCTAGCCAAACACCAACTGGTCCATACACAGGCTAATGTTAGCTACTTTAGCTACATTGTGCTGACGGAGTCGGTCAGTTGAAACACTACCAGCAGTATCCTGTGAGTTTCTTGTTATTGTAGGAACTTCAGGCCTTTTATAAGCCTTGACATTTTATGAACAAAGCAATAATTTTTCTAACCGAGCACCAGCACTGTTGATAAAAGGCCTGAATTTAGTGTTGAGACCAGAGTGATACACAGAAAAAGATGACTCACTCAGTAGTTTTGGAAAAAAAGTTGAAACTTTGTGAACCTGGTTCCAGCCAAGTGTTTAAAAAAGCAGCTAAAGAGTCAAATATTTACTTCAGGAGCTGGTGGAGAACAAAAACGGAGCCAAAAGAGAGTGAAGATTGGTTATTGATTCATCAGGTGACCACAAAACCTGTCAATGTTGCTTTTACTACTGTCGAGCCTCTTTTAGCTCCTAGTTTTGGTCTAAAGAACATTTCCTTTGTGGTTCAGGTTCAGTGTTTCCAGACAAGAGCCAGATATTTCTCTGAGGAGCAGGTGGAGACCAAAAACAGAGCAAAAAGAGCACGAAGACCAGATGTAGAGTCACAAACAGTCCAGTCATTCTTGTATTTACTACTTCAACTTGTTTCTGCTGCCCTCCAGTGGCCAAAAAAATGTCACTTTATGCATTTATGTCTAATAAATGTAAACTTTTGGTTGCAGGCAACAGAGTACATTATAAATATCACTTTATTTACATGCAGACTTAGTTTTCTGGTGATTCACTTTAACTGCCAATACACATTTTCACTGTTTTCTTGTTGCTGGAGCAGAACCCGGGCGGCATCATTTCCTCTTCAGCTGTTTATTCTCGGCGTCTGACCATTTCAAATTTTACCTTTGTAATATTTAAAGAAATCTATTTTCTATCGAGCGGTTTTAACCACGTGTAGGTTTCTGTTTGTGTTGTTGAAAACTGACCTTTTCTACTCGTACGTGTGTTTATGAAGCTACAACAAAACCTGTAAAATTTCTACAAAAGGGAAGAGAAAGCATGTTCAGCATGACGCTTATATACATACTATTTTTTGATATTCATTTTAGCCAAATTAGTATTTAAATTAGAGTTATCTAAATATGTATATTGTACACTAGAGGTATATACAGGAGCACATACTCAACCAAAGGCCTGTACAGATTCTCCTCAGATATTTTCAGACATTTCCTTTAAAACGTTCTCCACTTTGTTCCTGTAAGATGTTTATGAGATGATATTTTTGTGTCCAGCCTGCAGCGTATGGATGAATTTCTGTATTTAGCATGCCATAGCTCCGTCTGAACATGTTCCATCTGTGATAAAGACTGGTAACCCTGCAGTGTGTGTGTCAGTGAGGCTTCTGATTTTTAATGTTGTGTTTGTGGTTGCAAGAAGTCTGTTTGTCACCCAAATCAAGCAGACTTCTAACTTAAAACAAAGAGACAGCCAGATTAATATACTGTGTTAGAACATTTACTGAACTGCTGCTTTAAAAATAAAGTATTCTAAATAAATAAAGTAAATAGATATCAGTGTTGTCGGGCGGAGGGCGCCATCACCGAGGTCTTATCTGTGTAAAATCACAGCTTGGAACAAACCTCACAGTGAATATTGAGAAAATAATACATATGACTGCAGTACCTGTAGTTGTTTTATTGTTTTCCCTGTTTTATTCAAATACACATAATACCTGGTCAAAAACACAATTGAATAATTAAGATTCTAACCATAAAAAAATGGAAATTCTGTAAAAAAAAATGTTCACAACAAAAATCTTTTTATAAAAGGCAATTCTTTTTTTATTCTACAATGTGTGACTGTAAAATTAAACAGTTTTACTCTGTTTCAATCAGCAAAGAATAGAATTATTTTACAGCTATTACCACTATTTCATTTAAAAAAAAAAAAAAAAAGTATATTGGGGACTGAGAAATTATTAATATTTAAGTTTTATGAAATGAAAAATACTTTATTTATCCCAGAAGGGAAATTCAATAATTTATAATTTCCCCTGTGTTTTTAGATAATAGATAATATGTAGCAAAATCGCAGTTTAAAAAAAAAAAAAAAAAGTCAGCAAAAATAAAAAAATATGGTGTAAATAAAACATGTTAATTTTGAAATAAAAAGTCCAAATCATTTGTGGTAAACTCAGTTTGTAATGTAAAATTTCTGATACTAAACTGGGACTTAGACTTATTTAGAGTTCCTGATATGAAATTATGAGGTGAAAAGTCCAGTTTATTGTAAAGTTATGAGCCAATAGATTATGAGTTCCAAGTTTTTACTCACGATGTCAAAATTATGTAAAAAAAAAAAAAAAAGTTTTTTTAAAATGTAAATTATAAACTCTTCTTCCTGCTGTCGAGTTTCTGATAATGAAAAATGTTTATGAGATAAAAGTCATAAATATGAGACTGTGTCCAAATTGTGACTCAGAAAGTCAAAGTATTATTTTTTATTATTTTTTTTTAATGAATTTATGAAACAAAAGTGACTTTATATTAACGGAGTCACACATTTAGAGTCACTGATATTAAATCATGAGATGAAAAGTCAAACCTTTAACTAAAAGCCAAACTAAATGCTAAAGTCCAAATCAGTTGTCATAAACTAAATGACCAGGATAGATTTCCGATACTAACTTAGGACTTATTTACATGTTTATAAGAGCGGAGCCACCTGGTCACCTGACCGTCGCCGTGACGCAGCTCCGCTCTGCAGCAGTCAAACTCGGTAAACCACGTGACTCCGGTGCTCGTTCCGGGATCAGGAACCGCCCCGTCACTTACCGTCCAGCTCCACTCTTTGTTATATTCATAGAAAATCCCAGCGGCTTACCCCGGAGCGGACACTGCGCTTCCTGCTGCCCGCCGAGCCGCACAGGGACCAGGTAAGAGCCGCAGCTGCCGCCCCCTGCGGCGTCAGCAGAACTCCGCTCGGAAATCTGTGCATTTAAGACTTCCGCATTCATTAGAAATAAAGTCTGCTCGATAGAAATTTAGTAAAGATGATTTCTGAACAGAAGCTATCTGAACTTTAATTCGGCTCACAATTTGATTCGCTTTAATAACTTTTTATTGAGCCAAATCTCGACTCTAACAAAAGTTTGGTGCGTGGCTGCTGGAGCCTGTTGGAGGCTCGTTGTCCTCATCTGCACCCTGACAGCTCTGACTCAGTCCAGCTGCTGTCTGCATTCTAGGACAGGGGCTTTAGAAGTGGACTGTTTCTGTAGGGGCTGCGTGGATCTTAGTCCACAACAGAGCAGGTTTCTAAGGAGCAGCTGCTGGTGGTGATCTGAGGCTTGCAGTGGGAACCAGTCCACCCAGTCTGCTGCTGCTGTTTGCTTTTAATTACAAATGTGAAGCACTGACGCACTTTTTCTCTCAGTGCAGTTCATCATGTTACAGAGGAGGAGCCTCCTCGGCCTTCAGGATTCCTGCTGCATGAATCAGCAGCATTTTCCGTTTCAGAAGGAGAAATTTGAACTGATTTTATTCCTCAGATCAGTCAGAGAATTTACTGTTTGATTCTGTGAACTGATCAATGAGCTGCTGTTCATCAATCAGTAAATGGGAGCATAAACTGCTGATGATGCAGACTTTGGACTCTGAGCTGCAGGTAGAGACACACCTGAGGCTCTTCTTCCTGTTTGTCACATGAATTCACTGCAGAACAAATCCTGCAGAGTCTTTCTTTAAAGAACAAATTGACAAAATGGTTTTCAATCAGAAAATATCTGATTTAGTTTCAGTTCACTGATCCATCAATAATCTGTTTTGCTGGTGGGTGTTTTTGTCTTTGT
>NW_007578739.1:60996-77212 GCF_000690725.1 Stegastes partitus
GTGTGTGTGTGTGTGTGTGTGTGTGTGTGTGTGTGGGTGTGTGTGTCGAGGTCACACTTTGTCTCTCATGTCCTGCTTTTTGTATCTTTGCAGTTATATTTTGTCTCTTCGTTGTCGTTTCTTTTGATTAGTTTTTTGTTTTTTTGTGGTTGTTTGGATCTTTTTTTACATTTTTAGTGTTTAATGATTGTGTTTTTTCCCTTTTTTGTTTTGGGTGGTTTCCCTACTTGGTCAGTTTTTGCATCTCTTTGGTTCTTTTTAATCTCTTTTTCGTTGTATTTTGTCTCTTTGCGATAATTTTTTGTGTATTTTTGTCGCTAGCTTGTATCTGTGGTCGTGTTTTTCATCTCAGGGGTCATTGTTGTGTCTTTGTAGTGGTTTCTGTCTGGTTTTAATCTCTTTATGGCTGCATCTTGTCTCTTTTGGGATAGTTTTATGCACGTTTGTTATTTTTGTGTCTTTGTGGTCGCTGTTTTTTATGTCTGTGGCAATTTTTTGTGTCTCAGTTGTCGTATTTTATCAATAATTGTTTTTCGGCGTCTTTGTTTTTTGTGCCTTTTGATCGTTTTATCTTCCATCTTTGTGTTTTTCTTAATCTTTGGTCATAATTTGTCTTTTTGTGGTTGTTTTGTATCTCTGGTTTTTAATGTCTTTGTCTCCTCGTGGTTGTTTTTTGTCTCTTTTTTATTTGTGTTCATATTTTTGATTGTGTGGTAGGTTTTTTTTATTTTTTTAGTGGAGCTCTGTGACTTCTTTCCAGTCATTGATACTCAGCTCCAGGTCACAGTTATTGATCAGTATTTGTGGCAGAAGCTCTGAAAAAATACTTTTTAAAATGGCATTGACTTTTTTTTATCTCTTCTTGTTTAACAGGTTATTGCTCTCTGCAGGATTTCACAACAATCATGTCTAAGAAGGGAGGAAACCGAGGGCCGGAGATGGAGGGGCCGGTGGAGGGCTCCATCATCCGGATCCCACCTCACCACTACATCCACGTTCTGGACCAGAACACCAACATCGCCCGCGTGGAGATCGGGCCGCTGACTTACATCCGGCAGGACAATGAGAGGTCAGACAGAACCAGATCTCACGGCTGCTTCTACTGAATCGCGGTCAGAATATAAATCCAAGTTTGACTTCTTTTCCCAGAGTGCTCTTTTCGCCGGTGCGAATGGTCATGGTGCCGCCTCGTCACTACTGCGTGGTCGCCAACCCGGTGGCCCGCGATGACAACGGCCAGGTCCTCTTCGACCAAGCAGGGCAGGCCAAGCTCCGCCATGCCGACCTGGAGATCCGGCTGACCCAGGACCCGTTTCCTCTTTACCCCGGCGAGGAGGTCCAGCAGGTCTGTGGGGTTATTAATGTCAGAGAAATATTTGATGTTGTTTTTGCACATTTGTGGACATATTTCTTTCTTTTTTGGAGTCACAGTTTGTCTGCTTTTGTTAGTTTCTTTGTGGTTGTATTTAGTCCCTTTGTGTTCTGTTAACCCAACAGAGGAAGTTGGTTTATGTGAGAGAAGTGTTCGGTGTATTGTTGGTCAGATTCGTGACGCTCAGTGTTTTCCTTTCAGGACGTAACAACGCTGCAGATCGTGTATCCCGACACGGCTCTGCGTCTTCAGGCTCTGCTGGACTTCGAGGAAGCTGACGGACAGAAGAGGGTGGCTGGAGACGAGTGGCTGTTTGAGGGACCAGGTAGGTCCACCTGCACTCAGGGACACACCTGAAAGTTTTACTCTTATTTGTTCACTCTGAATCATTAAGCATTTTCCATTTAGGATGTCATTAATTAACAGTAAATCGACTAAATGCTGTTAATAATTCAACAGATGAAAATTATATTAAACAATAAGGCAAAAGAAGAAGGTCATGCATGTCAGAAAATGTCTTGTAGCTCAGCTGTAGTCCCTGATTGTTCCACCAGGGGGAGCCTCTGACTATTCAATACTGTAGAGACCAGAGGAGGCATCATTCATGCTGTGTTCGTATTTGGACGCGTTTACAAGTTGACTCGCTTCATTCGCGCGTCTGCCAGGAATTCCCGCCCGTTTCCTGCCATTTTCCAATGTGCTATCATCAAACATGGCTGTGCTCGACAACACTGCTGCTTTGTAACTGCTGTGGAAGGCCCAGAAACGATGGAGATCCAGACGCCGCCGTGTCTAGGTCCATCAGCTCCTCCAGAGAAGCATATAGCTCGGGGAGTTCCACGGCCTTCTCCAGGAGCTGCCCCTGGGTGATGACTGCTTCCAGCGCTATTTTTGGCTGACCCAGTTTGACAACCTGTTGGAGAGGATTGGTACCAGGACAACCCTCCAGGATACTAGGATACGTCACCAGAGGTTCTCAACACTGATTGGCCATCATGGCATGAATGTTCACTTGAGTTCAGATTTTTCAACTTGCGCGAATTTGCGTCATTTGCGCCTTTCGCTCTTTTAATGCAGCAGGATTCGTGTCATTTGCGCAGCGGTATTCGCGCCGCAGGACGTGTACTTGCGTCTAATCGCGTCTTCACATTGACTTTACATGTAAATCATTTGCGCGAATGATTTTACATGCATCTGGTGTGAACACAACATCGGACTACAGATAGTTTATGTTGGCAAGCAGAGAGCATTGTGGGAGTTTAGCTAGCAACGGGCACCATGACAAAGACTTCTGTGCAGGTTACTGACCTCCAGCTGACTCAGACCAGATCAGGGTCTGAAGCACTCCTCCTGAGTTCTAAGTACAACAAACACTGTCGGTTTGTTCCTGATAAGGGAACCTCAACCAGCTTCAAGTCCTCTAATTCTTTGAGCAGTTTAGTGTCTACTCTGAATAAACACACAAAGACTGTGATTGTTTCTCTATAGCTTCGAGACATCATATTTGTTTATTCAGGTCACGCTCTGCAGCTTTTTTCTTATGTTTGTGACTCACAGTCGTGTTGTTTCAGGTACATACATCCCACGGAAGGAGGTGGTGGTTCTGGAGACCATCAAGGCCACAGTGATCCGTGAGAACCAGGCCATCAGGCTGAGAGCTCGCAAGGAGGGCCAAGACCGAGGAGGAGTCCAACGGGTCACAGGTAACACACTCACCTGGACACACCTGTAGGAGTGTGACTGCAAAATTCTGCATGATTTATAGCCTCTCCACTCTTTCTCTACTCAGTACCTCAGCTGTAGGAAGATGCTTCACCATGCTGAATGTATCTTCCAACAACTTGCTCCTCTGTTCACTGTTTGTTTGCATTTTTAAAAAATCCATCCAGGATGTGAATCTGGTTCAAGCAAACTTTTGATTTTTTTCAAATGTTGAAGTGTCACATGTAGACACGTGACGTCTCGATTCTTAAGCTCAGATTTGTTGAAGCTTTCTAACAGAATCACAGATGAGTTGTCCAAGGACGGTTTCATTTTCATAGTTTTTTTTTGCCACATTTTGGGTTCAGATGGTTAAAGGCACGATCTGCATAATGTGCTGCATTCAGTGGCAACCAGGAATTTTCGACTTTTCAATTTAAAATTAAAGATCGCACCACCAGAAGTTGATTTTTTTTTTACTCCGTAACCCAACGTATTCATTTCACCCTTGTGCCATTAAAAGTTAGTTAGTTTCACCTGTGACTGAACCACCTGTCCCCGTGTGTTGTCCAGGTGAGGAGTGGCTGGTCCGGAAGGTGGGAGCTTACCTGCCGGGTGCTCACGAGGAGGTCATCGACATCGTCAACGCCTTCATCCTGACTGACAAGGTGACTCAGAACTTCGTCGACTTCCTAAACTCTTAAGTCTGATGATGTGTTCGAGCTGCTGCTGACTTCTTATGATCTCAGATAACTCATTTACTTCCTTTATTTCAGCGTTGCACAATGTATTATTCACACTGAGTGCCGTTTCATGTTCTTTATGCAAAAGTTGTTTCAGGTCCGTTGGACAGAGCTGCAGCTAACTATTAGTTTCACTTTTGATTATTTTCTGGATTAATCAGTTAGTTGTGAAAAGTGTGGATCAGCATTCCTTCAGATTGCTCAGATTATTCAGTTTACTGCCACAGAGGAGGAAAGAAACCAGAAAATATTCACATTTAAAGCTGCAATCGCAGAATTGAGACTGTTTTTATAAAAATATTATTGCATTGATCATCAAAATAGTTACCAACTGTTGATGTTTGATTGCTTCGGCTGAAGAAAACTTTAAATGGAGACCTAAATAACGTAGTGTGTTTATCTGCATGACTGTATAAAACATGAAACTGTGTTAATTTGGAAAAATCAAGTCTTTGTTGTAACATATCCCTTTTTTCATTATTAATTTATTCATCTGCATAAGAGGAGAGAAACTAATATGCATTTTTTAGCAGGAAAATAAATTTAGATCAACATGGATTTGAAAAGTCTTAACTCAACTGTAATAAAAACTAAACTCATGTATCGCTAAACAGCAGCAGCTCCCATTAGGGCCACATTTCACATGTCTGTAGCTTCTAAGCTGCTGTCGATGTCTGAGCTGCATCTGTGTGGTTCAGGTTCGTTGCACACAGCTGCAGGTTTGTGGTGTATTTACACTGACTTCCTGTCTCTCCAGAGAGCGCTGCACGTTCGCGCTTTGCGGCCCTTTAAAGACGCCGGTGGACGTGACCGGCGTACTGGGGAGGAGTGGCTTGTCACCATGGCCGACCGCGAGGCGCATATCCCGTCGGTGGCCGAGGAGGTGGTCGGGGTGGTGGACGTGACCACGCTGAGCAGCCGGCAGTACTGCGTCATCCTGGACCCGGTCGGACCCGATGGGAAGCCTCAGCTGGGCCAGAAGAGGGTGGTGAAGGTAAAACTGATTATCCAGTTTCATTAATTAGCAGCTAAAGTTGACTTTTTTTGTTTCTTTTAATCATCAAAATGTCAGCATTCATCAGAATCTGTCCATCAGCCCGTTTATGTACATGAAAAAACAACAATGTTAATTCAACCTCAGATCATCACATTTTTTAGAAACTATTATTGCTCGCGGGCTGCAGGGTGGTTCAGTGGTCAGCACTATTGCCTCGCAGCTAGAAGGTCGCCGGTTTACATCCCGGTGAGGACACCCGGGATCTCTCTGTGTGAAGTTTGCATGTTCTCCCCGTGCAGCGTGGGTTCTCTCCAGGTTCTCCGGCTTCCTCCCACACAGTCCAAAAACATGTTGAGGTTAATTGATGAGTCTAAATTGTCTGTAGGTGTGAATGTGAGTGTGCTTGGTTGTCTGTCTCTAAGTGTAGCCCTGTGATAGACTGGTGACCTGTCCAGGGTGTCCCCTGCCTTCACCCTGAGTCAGCTGGGATAGACTCCAGCCCCCCATGACCCTAGTGAGGATTAAGCGGTGTATAGATGATGGATTATTGCTCGCCCATCTCTGAAATTTCTGAATCTTTTTAAAGATATTTGTCAAACTTAGTGTTGAACTGTACAAGCTCCAGCAACTGCAAGCTTCAATCACACCTGCCATTTCTGCAAGAGTTGCTCAATCTAGTTTTTTCTTTACATTTGATGAACTAACTTCTTTTTCTTCCCTCCGTCAGGGCGAGCGCTCGTTCTTCCTGCAGCCTGGCGAGCAGCTTGAAAACGGCATCCAGGATGTTTACGTTCTGTCGGAGGAGGAAGGTTTGGTGCTGCGAGCCGTCGAGGCCTTTAATGACACCCAGGAGGTGAGAATCACCACCCAGCCTCGTTACTGGGGTGTAAACAATTTAATAAGGCACAAGTTTGTCTGAAAATTGCAGCCCTGAATCTTAACAATGACTTCTTTTGATCGAGTGCTCAGTGTAGAGACCTAAAAATTTGTCATATTCAGCTTTCTAGAAGTCCTTAAAAAGATCATGGGTGGTATGTTGTTCCATCAGGAAAGATAACCAAATGTGTTCCTAAATTCATGTGATATGTCATGAGAGTCAGTTTATTCTACGTGTCTCGTTTAAAACTGCGCCAAAAACAAATGGTTTGCTCCAGATTCTGCAAAAAACAAAACATTTTGAGCTCCTGGGTGACTCGGCTGTGAACAACAGTCTCATGACCAAAACTCAGAGTGTTCGGTTGAACTGCAGGCAGTGCTCCAACTCCTGGTGGTTCTGGATGATTCCTGACGTTTCCAGAAGGTGAATGAGGTCGACAAAAGTCCACTTTATCAGCAGTCTTTCTCCAACAGGAGCAGAAAGTTAAAAGCTTTCCATCTCTTTCATGCTCAATAGATCTTGGCAACTTTCAAGTTTATTATTTATTCATGAGTTAATTTATGTCTCCATGTTGAATAAGACTTACATTAAATAAACTCGGCTTAAACTAAGATTAGCTTCTTATGCTGCAGGTGGAATCTGTTGAACCCTGAAACTGGCCGGCGGATTTGAAAGACGTGCTCTTTTTTAAAAAAACGCAATAAAACAGCCGTAAAGTGCGAGAACGTTCTACTTCCAGTCCTTTAAAGGATCTTGTGTAAGATGTGGAGGAGCAAGTTGTTGGACGATGCATTCAACACGGGGAAACATCTTTCTTCAGCTGACATGCACATAATAGGTTTCTGCAGCTCCACCAAACACAGTTTTTCATGTTTTACAACCTTCGTTTGTCTTCGTGCGTCTCTGTGTGGAGCTGCTGGACCAGAAAGGAATGAAGCTCAGGGAGGAGCTGGTGTGTAAAGATCGTCCTGTGCAACCGGTCGATCTGAGAAGACAGATTAGAAAAGCAAATGCTGTCTTTTCACAGGGGTGTGCTTTGCTGAAAGACCACCGGCAGGTCTATAGAGACTGGTATGAAGCTGCAGGTGTGTCTGTGGACTCTGGGGTTTAAAGGTGACACCACACCTGCTGTGGTTGGGTTTGGCTCTGCTGCTGCTGTTTATCTGGTTGGTTTCCAGGAGTTACACCTTAAAACGGCAGCAATGAGGTCAGAGGATTGTTCGCAAACAGCAAGACAAGCAGGTACAAAGTCTGAGCTATAAATTCATTTACAAACTATCAAGCAAACATGTCATTCACATCGTCCCTTTCCACACAGCAGCAGAAACTTAATTAAATGAGGCGGACATGTGAAGCTAGAATATGGTAGAAACGGGCACTGCCATCTTCTTCTGGAGGCGTCCTGTACAATCAGGAGTGAACAGCAGCAGTTTTAGCATTTAACAGTTGAATATGTCTGTCCGGAAATAACATGATGGATACCTGTGATGTCATTCTGTAAAAACAACAAGTAGAGATCAGTTTTGAAAATAATAGTTGCAGTCACCACATACCAGACACTTATAATGCAGTCCTGACATAATTGTCTGAGGAAGGATGACAAATTCACCTTTTAATCTGATAAAAGGTCAAATAAATGTAGTGGAGTAAAAAGTCAAAGTCGCCTAAAAGCCTCAAAAGTTACTTGAGTACTTGTTACTTAGCAGCACTGGTCTGAATGAGGTTTGGATGAAGCTGCTTTGTGTTCTTCACTTCCCCATCTTCCCTCCTAACCTGGCTAACCCATCTTCCCCCAACTCTTCTTCTTCTTCTTCTTCTCTTTTTTCTTATTCTCTTCCCTTCATCCTCACATCGTCCACCCTTTTCATTTCTTCACGTTGTTTTCCTTTCATGATTCTTGTTTTACTCAGTGCCTCCCTCCATCCCCCTCTCCTTCTCCTTCTCCTCCTCCTCTTCCTCCTCCTCCTCCGCCGCCGCTCCGATGCATCGCCACGTTAACCCTTCTTTCCGTCCTCCTCCTCTCTCTCCAACGCTCTCTCTGCCAGCAGGAGGAAGAGGAGGACGAGGAGGCCCAGCAGGAGGAGAGGGCCAAGCGCTCCCGGAGGAGCGGTGTCCTGCGTCGCCCCGGAGACCGCTGGATGCTGCGCGGTCCCATCGAGTACGTTCCCCCCGCCACGGTGGAGGTGGTGCTGAGGCAGCAGGCCATCCCGCTGGACGAGAACGAGGGCATCTACGTCCGGGACATCAAAACTGGAAAGGTCCGAGTTAGAAAATGTAGCGCTGTTTTGTTGTGTTTCAAAACCAAAGACTTTACATCAGAGATGTCCTGATCGGATCTCAAAGATCAAGATGGGTGATCTTTAAACTGATTGGTATCAGCTTGGGATGTTCTGATCTCTTTATTTGCCTCTGATTAATTTCCTATAGATTGCCTCTACTAGTTTGCTGCGAGCTGTATTAGCTCTGCCTCGCACTGTTTAGTCCTGTAGAAACCAGAGGAGGTGGTAGCTCCATGTTGGCAAGCAGAGCGTATTGTCAAGGTTTAGGTAGTAAAGAGTAAACACCATGACAAAGGCTTCTGTGTGGCGTAATGAGCTCAGCTCTTTTTCAGGGAAAATAATCTGTTTTTGTACTTTTAGTGTCTTTTAACACCAAAAGTGTTAAATCATGGATGTCCTGATCTGATCTCAAAGGTCAGGATTGGAGCAGATCAATACATTTTTTTACTGATCGATATCAGCTTGGGATGTCCTGATTAAGGTTATCCTGCTCGGATTCATGTAATATTTGGTGTCTGCTGATGCCATTTACCGTTTGTCGGTTAGCTGTAGTACCTGGTTGTTCCACCAGGTGGAGCCTCTTACTGTATTAAACTGTTGCAACCAGAGGAGGCGGCAGTTTATGTTGGCAAGCAGAGAGTACTGTTCAAGTTTATCTAGTGAAGAGGCACCATGACATCTTCTGAGGCGTAATGAGCCCCAGCCAGAGCTCTGATACTGAATCAAGTTGTGATCATTTAAGACATGAGCTCTTAACTGTAGTTGGATAAATAATATAACAGAAGTAATATAATAATAATATTAACCCTGCACACTGTCGATCACTCGTTTGAACTAACGCTGTCCGGCCTCCAGGTGCGAGCAGTGATCGGTCACACCTACATGCTGACTCAGGACGAGGAGTTGTGGCAGAAGGAGCTTCCTGCGAAGGTCGAGGCCCTGCTGACGTCCCGCATCGACCCGCTGGCCGACCGCTCGGACCGCAGGGGGGTGGTGGATCAGGAACCGAGGGACAAGACCAAGGTGGTGTCCTTCAGGGTCCCCCACAACGCCGCTGTCCAGGTGTATGACTACAGGGAGAAGAAAGCCAGGTGGGACAACCTGCCATGAAGGTTTGGAGGGCGCGGGTTAAAACAAACCAGCTGACCCGGTGGTGGTGTCGTCCACAGGGTGGTGTTCGGACCGGAGATGGTGATGCTGGGGCCTGACGAGCAGTTCACCGTGCTGTCGCTGTCTGGAGACAAACCGAAGAGGGCCAACGTCATCAAAGCCATCTGCCTGCTGCTCGGGCCCGACTTCTTCACCGACATCATCACCATCGAGACCGCCGACCACGCAAGGCTGAAGCTGCAGCTCTCATACAACTGGTAACTCACAGACACTGAGCTGACTGTACACTCGATATTGAAATTACATAAGAAAGATGATTAACCGTAGCAGTTTACTGGAATAAATTCAGAATAAAAAAGATTTTCAATGTTTGCAACTTCTCTTAGTTTTTGCTTCAGTCACGTTTGTCACCGCTGTGGCTCATTTTTCTCTGCAACATAAAGTCCTGCAGCTCTGTGGACACACAACAACCACAAAGAAGGAGAGACTCAGAAATGTGTTCTGTGTAGAATGACTCAGAATGACAAAACAAGTAGAATTTCATTGATCGTTTGTGGTACAAAAATTGCAACCAACCTTTAACCTCGAACTCAGTCTTCTTTTTCTTCTTCTTCTTCTTCTTCTTCTTCTTCAGGCACTTTGAGGTGAAGTCTCCAGCCTCTGCTGGCGAGTCAGCAGCTCTGTTCTCGGTTCCTGACTTTGTGGGAGACGCCTGTAAAGCCATCGCCTCCAGGATCCGAGGAGCAGTCGCCTCCGTGCAGTTCGACGATTTCCACAAGGTTTGTGTCTCAAGATTATTAATATTCAGTGTTGCGTTCAGGGACGTCTCGGCTTCACGTCATGCTCTGTGGAAACACAGAGAAGCCTCGCATGCATCACCACATGCTAAATGTTCCTGAATGCCTCACATGCAGCGGTAAATGTAAGACATTACTGATGTTCCCTGAACACCTCACAGTCATTTTAAACACTGACATCACAGCTTATTGTGTTTATTTAAGTGTGAGAATCCAAAACTTGTTTCGCAATTTGACAACTAAGAAAATAACAAAAATTATATGAATATTTAGTATTTTTGTAGGGACAAGCTTTATTTATTTTTATTTATTACTAGCACCTCGTACGTAGAGTTAGCATGTAGCTAGCTGTTGCCCTTGAGCAGGTAGATTTGGCAACCACAGAACTACAACTACACAACATAAACTGTGACGCAATAAGCAGAATCTGTCCTTCAATACAGTATGAAGGACACGTTTTTCAGCTTATTAACGTTAAATCAGTTTAAATCTCATCTGATCTTTCTTGTTCTCAGAACTCCAACCGGATCATCTGCTCCGCGGTGTTCGGCTTCGACGAGAAGCTGGTGGTGCGTTCGAGTCTTCACTTCAACCAGAACAACCTGGTGATCAGCAGCGTGGACATCCAGTCGGTGGAGCCGGTCGACCAGAGGACTCGAGACGCTCTGCAGAAGAGCGTCCAGCTGGCCATCGAGATCACAACCAACTCCCAGGAGGCCGCCGCTCGGTACGACGTCGGCCTTTCACATTCTCAGACACTAGCTGACGTCTGAGCACAAACAGCTGGATGTTAATATCTGTGTTAGACTCTGGTGCCATTTGTTTACCAGATAATCAACATTTTCAACAAGATATCAACAGATGTGATTTTTATCTGTGGAAAAAGTAACGACAACTTTGGCATCAGAAGCCAGTTTTGCCTCTTTGAGCAGATTTTTGTTGGTGTTTTACATTAATTCTCCCTTTGCTCCGATATGTCTAGTCTGAGTTAAAAAAGAAAAAGAAAAAAGGTAAATTACATCTTCAGTCTTGTTTATTCACTGTGTTTATGTAAACGGTGATGAACGCAGAAAGGATTTAGTTTCCAGATTACTGCCTCAGACGAGCTAAAATCTTTGGGAAGCTGTTTATATACACAAGAAAAGATACTACCGGTTGTTGTACTCCAACCAGCTCATACCAGTTTTAGATGCTGAGATTTTTATAGTTTAGAAAGCAGCAAACAATCTTTTTTTACCCACAAAGAAACATGATGATGTTGACGAGGTTTTGTTTGGCTGCAGACATGAAGCCGAGCGTCTGGAGCAGGAGGCTCGGGGGAAGCTGGAGAGGCAGAGGATCACCGACCAGGCCGAGGCCGAGAGGGCCAGGAAGGAGCTGCTGGAGCTGGAGGCCCTCAGGTGAAGCCACAGCACTGGGTGAACTGGGGAGGCACCAGTCCCACCTCTCAGACAGGACAGTAAACACTGCAGCTGGAAGGAGATCAGTGAAGGAGGAGTCGCTTGTTGTCTCGATAAATTTACTGCTCGTTCAGCAAACTAAAGCTGTAAAGATTTCTCCTGCTGTTGATGATGACGATAGGTTTTTGTTTTTTGGGGGCTCCAGTCACATTTTTTCTCACTGTGGGCTCATTTTTTCCCCACAGGTGTTACCAGCACTGACAAAAATGGAGGCTTGTTGTACAATAGATATTTAACTACTTACATTCATAACTTCCTTCACTCTCCTCTCTGCTCTGTGGAAACACCGCCTGAAGTTCAACTGGAAACCACATGTTTGTCACCAGACTGTTGGTCACAGCTGAGCCAGTCACTGTTCACAGAGGAGCTCAGAATTTAAAATGTTTTTACAGAGAGATTGTTATGAACACAAAAATCACAAATTTAAGCTTAGATTTAAATATAAATGTCCAGATGTTCCTGTACGCCACACGTGATGCATTCAAGGACCAGCAAAGAGTTGAAAATCAGATTATTATTTCTGTTTTCTGATTTAAAAAATGGTGATTTTGGCAGTTTTGGGTTTCAGATGATCAACAATAATCAGATTACGTGACCCGAACCTGTTAGAATCACTCAGTCAGTGAATATTTCTTCTTTGATAGACGCAGAGCTCAGGAACGTTTAAACAGTTTGTAAATGGATTTAAAAATGCTGAAGATGTTTTCGTGCAGACATGTAACAGTCTGGATGCGTCATAAGGAGTTTTAACATTTATAAACGCGTTAATAAGTGCTCACAATGTGTTTTAAAGCGTCTGTTTATGCACGACTTCTGAATGCTGCAACGATTAATGAGGTCACTTGTTTTCTGTAAAAAACTAACCAGCCGAGCGTCTGTGTTTCAGTGCTGCTGTGGAAAGTACCGGAGCTGCGAAGGCCGAGGCTCAGTCTCGGGCCGAAGCGGCTCGAATTCAGGGTGAGGCGGCCGTCAACGAGGCCAAACTGAAGGCCGAAGCTCAGAGGATCGAGGCGGTACGTTAACACGAGCTCACTAAAGTAGACGGCCAACAGCAAGCTTCACATGAAAAAGAGATTTAAATGTTATTTTAAACCTCAGTTAATAAAAACTCCTGAAAAGCCTAAAAACTCTCCAATATGGTGAAGCATCCAAAAAGCTGTAGCTGGCATTAACCAGAGAGGAGAGTTTGTGTCGGCAAATACTCATACAATCAGTAAACTCTCATGTATTTGGCAGTTATGATCAGGACTGATGCTCTTACTCAGTGGAAGTGAAAAAATAATGATAGTTTCTAATATTTTTATGGCTTTTTGGCTTCTTTTGTCCTCTCAGGTGTGAGTTTTTATTAAAAACCTGACTGTGTAAATAAGAAATGATGCATTTAATCACTGAAGTTAATCAGCGACAGACTGTGATCATCAAAAGAAGAATCTTCTATTCATTATATTATATGGAATAAAAAAACAACAACCATGGCGTCATGTAAACAAACCGGCATTTAAAGGGTTAAAATCCTAAATATCAATGAGTGTTTGGTAATTATGATCAGAACTCACGGAGAGCAAAAGAAATACGCAACTGAAACTGAGAAATAATCATAATACATAACATTTTTGGCGTTATTGATGTTTTGTCCTGAAGGACTTTTTTAAATTGCTGCCTGAGTGCTAAAGGAAGTGAGAACAGAGCAGCACAGTCTGTCCAACTCTAACCTAGTCAACAGGTTTTTATTACAGAATCCAAGATGACTTTTCCTCTGGGTTAGCAAAAAAAATCTTCTATCATTAGAAAAAAACAAAGAACGGAGGGTTTCGTGTCTGTAACTGTTTGTAGGTTTAGTTTAGTCGAATGTAAAGTGACTTTAAGTAAAGATTATATTCATGGTGGGTTATTTTCTCGATGGACCAATCAGCTGTTTGGTCTGAAAATGATGAAGGTGTGCTTCAGTGTTTCCTCAAATGTCTCGTTTTATCCAAACATGTTCAGTTTACTGTCACAGAGGAGAAAATAAGCTGCAGCCACAGAACTGAAGCTGTCGTAGTTTTAATCCAAGCCTGTGTGCGTCTGTAGGAGGCGGAGCTTCAGCGGCTGATGAAGGCTCGTGAGCAGGAGCTGAACTACAAGAAGGAGATAGACCGACTGGAGGTGGAGAAGCAGGAACGTCTGGCTCAGATCGAGAGTCAACGCTTCAGCCAGCTGATGGAGAGTTTGGGCAGCGACACCCTGAAGGAGATCGCCAGAGCCGGACCAGAGCTGCAGGTGCTGTACCGACACCACGTCGTCACTCACGTCACAACACTAACGCCTCCATTTAAACCAAAGTCTGTTACATTTTAATAGAGATCTGAGGTTAGAAAGTGAAGTTCAAGCAAACTGGTCCCAATATTAAGTTAAAATGCTCTGAATGTTTACTACAGACGCTACATTACTGCTATTATTGAAAATTATTATTATTATTTACAAAAAGAAAACACAGTTAGTTATAACAACACTATATTCAAATTCCACTATTTCTGTTAAATACGTCAACTTACTGGTATTTATGAAGAACATTTGTTGAACCAAAGAGAAATAACATTAGAAATTAACTTATCAGGTTCAAACATGACTGTTTATACCCACAGGGTGTTTGGGTTTTACCGTTTAATTAGAAGGTTGGGAAATGCACCATTCATTTCTGAGTCTTGAGAAGTTTATTTGATCTATAAATTGCCAGAAAACAGTGAAAAATATCCATCAGAGTTCGGAACAAGTCTAAATGATCGTCTTCAGACTGTCAGAAACTCAGAGATTCAGTCAAAATGTCAAATATTCATGTTTATAGGAGAGTCTTTGGGCCTTTTGTCAAACTGTGATGGATCCTTTTCACTGTTTTCTAGAATTTTATAAAGCCAATAACTGAAAATATATCAGATTAGACGCTAATGAATATAGGCTATAATTTTAACTTGTATGTTCAGTAGTCAAACACGTCGTAAACACATTTTTAAGTAAGTAATTCGTGAAGTGATAATAATAGTAAATAAAAAGTTACTTAAAATACACATAATGCAGTACAACATAAAACGCCTCCTTGAATTGGTGCAGAACTTTATTCTCTCTTTGTTTTGATGTCCGTCGTGCAGCTGAAGATGCTTCAGGCTCTCGGTCTGAAGTCGACTCTCATCACTGACGGCTCGTCGCCCATCAACCTCTTCACCACCGCCAACGGCCTGCTGGGGGCGCTGCCGGGCCAGGGCCAGTGAGGAGGAGGAGGAGGATGAAGGCCAGAAGTAAACCTCGACTCGTTTTTCAGCTTTAAAAGCATCAGATTTCACGCAGGAACTCTGAATTTAGACAAAACAAATACAGAAAATCTGCATGATTTGTCTGTTCATTCACTTATTTCAGTGTTGGAACTAAAAAGAGAAGAAAAAAAGTAAGAATTTAGTTTTTTTTAAAAAGGAAATGACTGTTTTATGATTATTACTGAACAGTTAAAGTGTCTGATCCTGTTTTAGTTTCTCTGCAGGTGAATAAACGGCAAACATCCAAAAATAAAACCCATTTTTAAGTCATTTTCAATGTCTATGGAAAAAATATATTCAGATATTTTTTCCGGTCTTTTTGTTGTTGTTGTTTGTTTATTCAGATTAAATGAAATAAGTGAATGAACGACAATTATATCTGTGATGGTTAAAGCGTCCAGGTGAAGCGAGTTTCGGAGGTTTACTTTTGGATCTCTGCTGCGAATTGAAGAAATTTTGTGCCTCTAACCGAAGATGCTGTTTCCTTCCCAAAGATTTCTCTGCTTTGCACTTAAATGTGACACGATGGGATGAAAGTTGTGTTTACATGTTAAACCTTTTCCTGTTTCTGTGGTAATAAAGTCCAAGTGGAAGTCCGGCTGTGGGTCCGACATGAAGAACTGACATCCTTTGAAGTGCTAATGCTGGTGTTTTCACTATGACTTCTCTTTGAAGCAATATTAAAAAATCTGGCGTACTTCTGTGTTCCTGGTGTGCGTTCATTTATCTGGACGGTTCACGAACACCTCCAGAGCTTCTAAAGTGTGCTTTATTATAGACAAGAGCTACAAAAATCGAATTGCTTGAGTCATTTTCTAGGTTTCAGCTTCTTAAATGTGACAATTTGCTGATTTTCTTCCTGAATTATTATTGTTATTGTTTTCAGTTTGCTGTGTTTGGTTCAGATTTCTTCCTGTATTTCTGAATAAACTCCAAGTGGGTGAATGAAGACGTTTATAAGACGAACAAGCTCGTCCCATGAAAGTTGTTGAGGTTTTCTTCAACATATTAGAACAAACACCTGATTCTCGTTGTGCTTGTGATTAATGGAGAAACGTGACAGTTGCAAACAAATTAGAACCTAAAATGTGTCTCTGTTTAAGTTCATAATCCAAATGAATAATCAGTCCAGACGGCCTCAGAATCAGCTGCTTCTGTATCGACCATGACCAAGCCATGCACAGGCTTACCGTCATCCTATGAATATTTTACAGGCCCTTGCCATACGTAGGTCAGAACACTCCTGCTACTCATGTTTTGGGATTTTAGAATTGTTTTTAGGCTTTTGAATGGAATAAAAACTTGAGACCCATCTGGTAAAAACTGCAAACAAATCAGTTTTACATCCATCTGAAGACTAAATCTGGTTTAGATTTTAGCCGCCCAGGTGGAGGTCAACCAGATCAGAGGATTCAGGAAACGTGTTTCTCCACCAACTTAGTTTTTGTTTCGAGAGTTTGGATTGGTTTCGGCATTAGGTTTGGATTGGGTTCTGACTGATTGGGTTTAGACTTGAGACTTAACTTTGGATTGGTTTCGGCATTAGGTTTGCATTGGGTTCTGACTGATTGGGTTTAGACTTGAGACTTAACT
>NW_007578739.1:78462-84486 GCF_000690725.1 Stegastes partitus
ATATCCCCTGAGGGTTAATATTCATCCCTTCTTCATACCAGTTGGATCTGTGATGGTGATAAACAACACTATCTGGACAGTACACCGAACTGGACTTTCGTTTTTAGTCAGTTTGGAAATCCCGGTGGTTACCACCGGGATTTCTGCAGTTTCTCTTTCACCTACATCAGCCAATAGGAAGCGGCTGACACGGTGGTTAAAAACTGAACGCTGAGCTCCAGACTCTGTCTTCTCCACAGACTCACCTGCTGCAGACCAGGTAGGATTCAAGGACACTGTTATGAACTGAAGAATTACTAAAGCTGTAACACAGGTCTGTTTGGGGTTTACACTTTTAATAATAACATGACTAAAATAGGTTAATCTATGATCTACATACAAACCTGCTGTTAGTCCTCAAACATCCAGAGGTTTATAGTCTGACAGGTGCATAAACATCACTATACATGAATGTCATTACCTGAAGCTCACCTGGGCCACGCACTAATTAATCACTAAGTAATGATGCATATAGAATATTTCATGTCAGCTGCTTTACTCAGAACCTGAAGACTGATGAACTTAGACCGGGCGTAGACCTGTTTTCTGACTTTAGACTGGGTTTGGACTTGGTCATGTACCGAGTTTTGCATTGACTTGGTTTTGGCATTAGTTTTGGATTGGTTATAGACTGGTTTAGACTTTACAGACACCCAGAGGTTTATAGTGGATGATTTTGCCTGAATGTTTCCACACAGATTAATATCCCTTCCTCATACCAGTTGGATCTGTGATGGTGATAAACAACACTATCTGGGCAGTAAACCTAAATGAACTTTAGCTTTTTGGCGTGTTTGGGCAGTTTGGAAATCCCGGTGTTGATCACGGTGCTTTCTGCAGTTTCTCTTCCACCTACATCAGCCAATAGGAAACGGATTACATGGTGTGATAAAAACTGAACGCTGAGCTCCAGACTCTGTCTTCTCCACAGACTTACCTGCTGCAGACCAGGTAGGATTCAAGGACACTGTTATGGTTGTTGTTTAGTTTGTTTGTTTCACAGCTGCTTCGGGATATTTTAGTGAGTTCAGTGGATCNGCAGCTTCCATGCTGTCTGCGTGTTCAATTTAACAACACAAGAGGATGACTTTGCCTTCATGTTTCCACACAGACTAACCCTCAGGGGATGCTTTCATTTACTACCCTTTGAGGACATTAGAGGACAAAAATGTCTCCAATATCCCCTGAGGGTTAATATTCGTCCCTTCCTCATACCAGTTGGATCTGTGATGGTGATAAACAACACTATCTGGACAGTATACCGAACTAAACTTTCGTTTTTAGTCAGTTTGGAAATCCCGGTGGTGACCACGGTGCTTTCTGCAGTTTCTCTTTCACCTACATCAGCCAATAGGAAGCGGCTGACATGGTGTGATAAAAACTGAACACTGAGCTCCAGACTCTGTCTTCTCCACAGACTCACCTGCTGCAGACCAGGTAGGATTCAAGGACACTGTTATGAACTGAAGAATTACTAAACCTTAATTACTAAACGGCTCACAGGACTCCAGCGCCAGAGGATTGTGATTTACCCACTGTGGTACAGTCCGGCCACTTAGTACACAGCGTTGAGCGAAGCTTTTCTACTTTTTGAGTTTCATTAGTGTAATGCGTTTGTTGTTTTTCTCTGTGCCTCCAACGTTTTCTCCAGGCTCCTGCTTCAGCGTTTTTCCCCAGCATGCCTGCCGAGTTTCTTCCACGAGAACCTTCAGCCACGAGCACCATCACGGGTAGATTCACAGAGCACACACCACCACGGGTAAACGGACATCTTCACGAGCCCCTGAGCACCGAATTCCCCTCACNAGCTGCTTCGGGATATTTTAGTGAGTTCAGTGGATCAATGTATCTATAAATAGGTTAGACTTAGTTTTAGACTTTGCTTTGGGTTGGTTTTGCGCTGGTCCTGACTAGTTTTGGATAGGTTTGGTTGCGGACTTAGTCTAGGTTGGACTTGGACTTGGAAATTAGTTTTAATTCGTGTTTAATCCTGTTTTTGGACTTTGTTTGGGATGGGCTTTACTTGGTTTTGAATTTAGGTTTAGATTGGGTTTAAACTTGGTTTTAGACTTAGCTTTGGATTGGTTTTGGACTGGTTCTGCCTACTTTTGGACTGGGTCTAGAGTCAAGATCTGGTTGGGGACTTAGGGCTAGGCTTGGACTTGGTTTTGGCTTTGCTTTGGACTGAGTTTTGGATTTGTTGTGGATTGGGCTCAGACTTGGTTTTGGATTGGTTCTGACCTGTTTTGGACTGGATTTAGATTTGGTTATAGACTCAGTTTGGACCTGGTTTTGGACTGGATTAACACCTGTTTTTGAACCTTGTTTTAACTGGGCCTGGAGTTAGTTTTTTGACTAGGTTTAGATTATTGTTTTTTTAAATGTTGCTTCATTTTCAAGTTTGGTTTTGTCATCAAAACTAATTTTCATCTTAGTTCTTGTTAAGAAAATTAACTCACAATCAGAACTGAGCAGAACTTATTCCAAAAACATCTGTCCTTGAGTCATGGTGCTGAGAAGCTGCCAGAAAAATGTTTCTGCAAAACATTATGATTCTTCATTTCGTTTTTAACATGAAAATCTTTGTGTTGTTTATCTGCAGGTTGTAGGAGGAAGAGCTGAACTCCTGAATTCTGCTCCTGAGCTGATTATCTACGAAACATGAGCTACTCAAACAGGGCCCTGAGAGACATGCAGGCCGCTTTGAAGGAGATGTCTAGACAATTGGAAACTTTGTGAGTCTCTGAAAATTAACAAAACTATTTAAGAGATGTCTTTGGACTTTTTAAAACATTTTTCAAAAAACGAGTTGCTGAAGTCAAGTAGTAACATCTGGATTAAGTGCACTATTAAAGTATTACATGAACAGTATTACTTTCAGTTTGTTTAAAGATTCTGAGCAGGAGAGATGTCCCGATCGAGTTTCTTTGCTCCAAATCTAAATATTTAGTATCAGCTGATACAGAGTCATATTTTATCCTCTTACGGTGCTCCAGACTAACGTTTTAACTAGTGGCACAGTTACAACAGGAGCTAAACCTTCGTGCCTGCTGATGAATAGTTTTCTTTGCTAGTTTTGCATTGCTGTAAAGAGAGACAGTGACTTGATTGTTGCAGTTATTTCCCCTGCAGCTGTCTGTTGCCACTAAACCGATTCAACATCTACTTATCCACAGACACAATTTACCGATGTGATCTTGCAGTTCACTCAGCAGTTCATGTGCAACACAAAATTAGTTTGAAAACAGTAAAATAAAATGTTTTAATGTCTGATTTGCCCAAGTTGAAACCAACTTATTTTATCTGCATGAGCTGTTTTCTACGACCATTTCGAACTTCAATATGGCAGTCGTTTATTTGGGCCCAATCTTTGATTTGCATCAGCTACCAAACAGGTGTTGAAAAGGTGGGCACAAGTTGTAGATATTAATTGTCACCAAATCTTTGTCATGGTACCCCATTGCTCATTTTCCCATGGTGATATTGTTTTAAAGTCACAGAGACATGATACAGGTCACAGAGGCACCTTCTACATTATGCAAGAATATCGTTCAAGTTGATCTTGGTGGGATTAAACACATTAGCACTAGCCGGAACTCATTTAGCTTTAAATAAGTCTTTGTCGTGGTGCCCGTTGCTAGTAAAACTCCCACAATGCTCTCTGCTTGCCAACACAAACTGCCTATAGTCAAAGTGATGCCTTCTCTGGTCTCTATAGTATGAAACAGTAAGAGGCTCCACCTGGTGGAACAACCAGGTACTACAGATAATTAACATTTTCTGACTTGCATGTAGAGAATACAGGTTTTCACAGTCTTTTGGAGCTTGTGGAGCCTAAGTGCACCCTAATCTCAAATAAAAACAAAGATTGCCCAAAGGGGATAGAGGAATTTTTTTGAGTTTTCACGCATATTTTTTTCTGGAGTCAAAACTTTTGATTTTTTTAAAAAAATAGTGAGATTTAAAAATAGTCAGCAAAATATCAAGTTTGATTGTGTAATGGATGGACAGAATAAACCCCCAGAAAATTAGATAAAACAAACAAGAATACATATCAGATGATATCTAAAAAATTGTCTGTTTTTGCTTTGGTATCGCAGTAACAGGTGTCTGTAGATGTGAAAAATAATTTCCCTTTCCTTTTCCTTTTTTGATGTTTTCACAGGAGGGCCAGTATGATTGTTTTAAACTCTTTTGGAGACAACATCGGGGGTTTGTGCGAAAGAAAAAGATTAATAACAGCTGCGTTGGAAAAATGCAAAGATCAAACCATTCTGAAGTGGTTGAGAGAAAATGCAGAGTCTGATGCCTTCTCCGAACTCGTGGAAATGTTCAACTTCCTGAAGAGACACATTGATGAGGAGGAGAAGAAGAACCACGATGACAGTGTTGACATCACCCTGGTGGCTCATGGAGCCATCAGAGACACGATGATTCCCGCCTGCTGCCTGCTGCCTCTGGACTCCATTGTTGACGTCGTCCTCTACACACCCTGGAATTGCAACATCACGGCTGACGTGACGTATGGCATCGCTACCGGCAGGCTGAAACTTCACCACAGAGTTTTCTACTGCGGCACCAAAAAACAGCTCAAGTTTCCTGGTGAAAAATATCGGGCCTTGAATGTGAGCAATTCCCTGAAGAAGCCGGAGATGCGAGAGTGCTGTCCAGTTCCTGATGGAAAGCATCAACCCTCCAACCTGCCAGACCAATGGAACTCCCTGAAGAGAGCTGGAGGACAAATGATCCCGAACATCATCATTGGGTTTCTCACTCCAGATGACGGCGTGTGGAAAAGCTACAAATCCTTTTCAGAAAAACACGGAGCTCCGGGCAGAAACCGCATCGTCATCCCGTTCGTCCTCCCGGCAGAAAGAGGGCGCTGCGTCCCACTGTCGGTGATCATGTTAGCGCTGTCACTGGTGCTGCTGTCGTCCAGGTTCAAAGCCACCGTCCACCTTGCCGCCTGTCTTGGTCACATCTCTGCTGAATACAAGATGGACACTCTGAAGGATCAGTACTCCTCTACTGCCGACAACACCGGAATGAAGACCTCACCGGACATGTTCTTTCACACATAGACAGATGACCTTTCATCAGCCTTCCATGACAACTGTAGAAGACTTAACAAGAACCTACTAAACTGTAAATTCAGCTAAAGGCATTTTGTGTCATAAGGTGCCTTCTCATTAGATACGGCCCCAATCAAGTTTTTATGCCTCAATTTTATCGAGTCATTAATAATTGTGGGTTTACCAGTGGTTCCTAGTACATTGCTTGGCCCCCCTGAGATTGCATTAGTGGTTTCTGATAATATCTGAGAGTCTCATTTTGACTTTTCCCCAAGTGACAACGTGCAAACAAAGGTAATTTGCAAAGTTTGCACAGACACAGTTTGCACGTCGGATGGCAACACGAAAAACTTGTTCAATCACTTGAAGAGAAAGCACCCTAAACAGTATGCTGAGAGCCAAGCAGGGGACCGCCGGCAGCAGCTGGACCCAAACAGACAACGTTAATACGGGCTTTTGCTGAAGGCACTCCGTATGAGAACACAGGCAAGCGGTGGAAAGACGTAACAGAAGCAGTTACCTTTTATCTCGCAAAAGATATGGTTCCGTTCAAGACAGTAGAAAACAAGGGGTTCAAATGCCTGATCAAAGCAGTTGACCCGCGGTACGAGCTGCCCAGCCAAAAATACTTATCCAACACTGCCATTCCACGTCTCTACTCTGAATGCCGAGAAAAGATTGATCACAGAGTTCAGAACGTCCAGTTTTCTGCAACAATAAGTGATCTGTGGTCCAGCTGCACTTAGTCTCAAAAATACACGTAAGATCGCAATAAAACCGAAATCGTGATTTTATAATAAAAAAATCGTGACATGATATTTTTGCCACCTCTTGCACTGAAGCCTTCTGCCATGACTATGTAGTAACACAACAAACGGACAGCATCAGTCAGTGCATTTAGTAACTAAATGTT
>NW_007578739.1:85161-123943 GCF_000690725.1 Stegastes partitus
TGGTCCGGGTGCATCATAGCCATATTGTCATGTCTCAGCCTGCCTGCTATGGGCCAGTGATGATCAGGCTGCGTCGTCAAAACATGTAGCAGAAGTAACACTTCTTATCTAAATGCTTTGGGTCTTCGAAAAAAAATTATGAGAAGGAAAAAATCTTCAAGCAGTCTTCAGAGTCTGATGTGAATAATGTTTATTACAGAGGCTGCACGAACAAACATGAGCAAAATCTTGGCCAGCTAACAATGCGTTATATGTCCTTATATACATGTGAACTTCGTCCAACTCCTCTACTTTACCAGACAAATCCAACCCATTTTCTTCGATACCAATCCGAAAGTCCGTTGGGGTTGAGTCTTTACACAGGTTTGTTCAATATACCGATTCATTTAGTTTACACATCATATTATCTAATCTCGTTATTTGTTTATGCTTAAATCTTACACATTGTATTTTTTGTCTTATTTTATGCTTTCAACCGTATTTAGACATCCTAATCACATCTCCAGTTTAGTCTTTTGTTCAATTCTAAAAAATTCCACATTCTCCAATCCTTATGACTTTAACTTTTTGTTTTTGTTCTGGTTTTGGTCTCGACCTCCCCAGAATGACGTCTTCCTCTCAGGCTGCTACATGCACCTGAAACAACTTGTGTTCTAATAGATTATCAACCTGATCAATGATCAATTAACATGAACATGAACTGATTGTCTGTTGGATAATAAACACATGTATGGCTGAAACTCAGCTGCCTCTGTGCTTCATTCACTGTAGTGTTGAGGTCAAAATGAATAAAACTGACACTCAAGTCAGGCAGTACAGTCCTGCAGTGGTTAGAACTGCTGCCTCGCAGGTAGAAAATCCCCGGTTTGCGTCCTGGTGAGGAGACCCGGGATCTTTCTGCGTGTAGTTTGCATGTTCTCCCCGTGCAGCGTGGGTTCTCTCCGGGTTCTCCGGCTTCCTCCCACAGTCCAGAAACATGTTGAGGTTAATTGGTGATTCTAAATTGTCCGTAGGTGTGAATGTGAGTGTGCTTGGTTGTCACACAACACAAGCAGGTTCAGGCAGAAAAGCAGGTTTATTACCAGGCAGGGTTCGGTACACAGGTGATCAATCAGACAGGCAGAGGCAAAAAGGCAAGGTCGAAGGCAGAAACAAGGTCGTACACAAAGCAGACTATGACTATGACACGCTGGGACGAGGAGCGTGAAGTAGAACGAGCTGGCAACGAGACTGTGAGACACACAGGGTACGATACAGGAGGTAACAAGGGAGGATGGGAACAGGTGACGGGAACAATCAGGGAGCAGGTGTGACGAGGCGGGGGAAGGGCGTACAGGAAGTGAACCTACAACAGGTAGTGATTACAAAATAAAACAGGAAGGACAAGACATTAAATGTGCAAACAGAAAACGGAAGCTTGACGGACATGACAGTTTAAGGGCTCAGTTCAGCACTGTTCAACTGTTGAATCCTTGTTTGTAAACCATTCTTATCTTGTGGATAGTTGGGGCTACTTATTTATTTTCAGCTTGGTTATTGTAGTTGGGTTTTGGGTTGGTAGACATTTCTGTCGTTAGGGAGGTTAGATATAATCAAGCTTTTGGCTATATCTGTCCTTTAATAACTCCAACTCTGGTCACTCTAAACTCTACACAGCGTCTGTCTGCTGTCTTGTTACCTTCCTCGCTCACCCTAAACAGCTGCGTGGTAACAGTTACTCAAAAACTGCCTTCAAACCTCTGGATGCAAGCTGTGCATCCGTCCACCAGATGGAGCTCACACATCTGCAAACCAGCTGCTTCCTCTGTGGATGTTACTGTTTAAAAAGCTCCACACCAGCGGTCATGCATTTTTCAGCCAGTTTAGCTCGAGCTGATGAAACCTGCTGAACTGTTCTGAAGCTGTTTGATCAGGAAATGTTGAAAAATGTGGATCAAAGCCCAACATGACAAATGTCACATTTCTTTCACAACCCAAAAATATTCAGTTTCTTAAAACCTTCATCAGGTTGATGCCAGAGATGACATTTAATGAATGTAAAACACATACAAGAAGTTATTTCTGTAAAAATAAGCAACACTGACTTCTAACACCAAAGGTGTAGAAGAATCTAACATCTGTCAATATTTTGCCACCAATTAATTAATTACACAAAGAGTTGGTTCATGTAGGAGCTGAAAACTAACTGAGCCGTTGTGCTTCTCTAATCAAAAGCAACACGTGTCAGAAAAAGATTTTGAAGATTTACAGAATTAAAAAGCTCTGAGTTTCATTTTACTCTCACATTAGCGAAACAACAGATTCATCAGAATTTAGACGACTGTCTTCTGTCATTTTCACCAATGAATCAATCCACTAGTTGTTCTGTTAAATGTTTCCATCACACATCAAAATGCAGAAATTAAATCTGCAGCAAATGCTTGAGACAGAAAGACAGAAAAGTTTGCAAAAACTAAAAAAAGACTCAAGAAAAATAAATAGATAAGTAAAAATGAATAATTTGGTGACAGAGTCACAGAAATGTCCAAGTGGAGAAGTAAATGAAATGCATCAAAAGTACCCTCACGAATATGTTTGTTTACTGGATAAAGGTCTGAGTGAGTCGCCTCTGCAGAGAACAGTAACAGGATTTCCTGATGCTGTGTCGATCTTTTGTCCTGCAGAGGCTGGATGGAGGATCAACAGCTGCTAACCCCTGGATCAGTGGTTCATTCTCTCTGACAGTGGTGTACCGTCAGGTCCAGTGAGGCCTTCTCTGCTGGCCTGAACTCTATCAGAATCACTGACTTACCTTGTAATATTTTCCCATGAATCTTTTAACTTTATCCCCAATAGTCTTCATTTCATAGTGTGTCTCTGGGCTGTGGTGCTTCCAGCAGTGTCTGTTTATATTAGAGCTTTTATCCAGTCATATTTCAGCCATCATGTGTTGCCGGGGTCAAAGAAATCCTGTTTCCAGTGTCCTTGCGCCTCAGACTCTTCATTAGAATCTTGTATCTGTGATTATTGATAGCTTTGGCAGTCCACTAGATGAAGTAGTATCTCAAACTATTTGTGTTGGAGGCCTGGTTGGAAGATCAGGCACTTTGCGCTCCTTGGAAGCCGGATGTTGTTTGCTGTTCGCTCTGCCCTGCAAACAAAACCATTCAAGTTGATCCCGATAACGAGAGAAATGAAAAGCTTTTTCAAATTGTTGACAAAAGCAGCAGTGCTCATTTCTAAGTTATCCAAACACACTGTGGGGATTTTTCTTTTTTATCATGAGCCGGTGGACAAATAGGAGCAGTTTGTTTTACTTTGACTTTCTCTTTTGCTCCATGTGCCTTGTGAACTGCGTGACAATCAGACACACAACAGAGACAAACGAATTAAAGGTGACTTTTATTTGAAAGCAGTGTTTATCATAAATGTATCGATGTGAAAAGAAGCAATGAATGGCTGCAAAGTATTCAAAATAATCATGAACTCTAACAGCAATAATGACAGCGAGGATGTCACGTTCAGTTTAACCCTCTGAACCCCGAAACCCACAGACGGGATTGGAAGTCATTTATAGAACTGAGGCTTCTAAGTACTAAATAAAAGCATATTTTGATGAACTTTGCTGACCAGTGTAGATCCACTTTAACTTTTATGTGAGAGCACAGGTGCTGATGAATAACCTACTGTTGTTGTAATGGTGTCAGCATTATACACTTTCATTTTCATCATAAAACACACAAAGTGACCGGAGGACTGCTTTAATCTTTAATCTCAGCCTTTTCCTTATAAAGGGCCTTATCTACCTTTTCTTTTGTTTAGGAAAGCTAGGGTTAATTTAGATTACTTTTGTCTGACTGCTTTAACCTTTAATCCCGGTGTCACACTTTCACTTTATGTCACTTTATTTAGTTTGTGCACAGAAACAGGCGGTCCTGAGGCTCAGTGAGGTCAATAAATACGAGCTGCTCTGGTCACTCAGTGGATCCTTCACACTGATCAGTGCTGCTGCCTGAATTCATCTCATCACTGCTGTAAGTTTGATCTGTTTACTGATTCTAATGCCATGTTAATGAAAAACTGATTTAGAGAAATATTTTTCATTAATTAGGGTCCGAGCGCTAGAATTTCTTTTTCGCCGAAAACAAACAGAATTTTGAGGTTCTAAACATGCTCGAAAAGAGAAGCATGTTTGGCCTGGAGCTACGAAATTCGGTAAACACATACAGTCATGGAAAAAATGATTAGACTACCCTTGTTTTTGATGTATATACTTGAGGGATTTGGGTTATTATCGAGAAAACCTGGACATGGCCAGATATCAGCTCTTACATTAAATTCTTATGAGCTATTTTTGTTGTTATCAATATATTTGTCCAAACAAATGTACCTTTAGTGGTACCAGGCATTAAAATGAAAAAGAAATTGAAGAAAACAGGAAGTCTGCCATTTTGGAAAAATGTCGAGCATTTCAGCGATTGTCGCTCATTTTTGGACATTTTCAAAATCTGTTTCCTCCTAGAGGGTTGGCCGTACACACCTGAAATTTGGCCAGCCCAAACTACAGGACATGGTGATTAAAAGTTATTAAAACGCTCTGCAAAACTCTGATGGCCTCAAAATGGCGGCCCGTGGAATGTTGACAAAACGCCATTATGCGATTTTTTGCTCAATTCGGGCCTTTTAAAAATCCATCTCATCCTCGAGGGAATGTCGTTGTGTGTGTATATAAAATATGGACAATAATGATTAGCTACCGCCCAATTTGACATCACATTATTAAGTAGATGAAGCAAAGCTGCTTTTTCTTTTGTTTTTAAATTTTCTATGTTTTCATGTTTAATTTTGTTTGGTCTAAATAACTTCATCTCAGCATTTCTAAGCTCATTTCTGAATTTGAAGAGCTTCAGACGTCCATTTTTAAGTGAAACCTGAAGTTGTTCGTGTCACTGATGTACAAAGTGTAACAGATCACAGAAGATGATTTCAGCTGTGTAACTGATCTGTGTTCTGTTGTTTGCAGGCATCATGGGAAATTTACTTCCAACACACCGCCAGTGTGCAGTTCAAATTAACAATAATTGTACCAGCTACGTCCTGCGTAACCCCAGGTGAGTGCACACCTGAGGTCTGCTCATATTTACGCTTAATATAAACTTTATTTTAAACAAAATCAAAGTGTAACTGATAGCTTTCATTGTTCAAGTAGTTGGTAGGCTTTTATTCTACAATATAATATAATATAATATAATATAATATAATATAATATGTACAACAATATTAAAGTCATAAAGTATATAGTAATATAATGTAATGTGTAGTTTACGAGTCACTAGCAGTCCCCTGCTTACAGTCTTACATAACAAACCTCTGTTGTTCTTTTTCCGGCACAGAACTGGAGTTACGTCCAGTAACTATTTAGTTGGATGAACTTTGGGTGGAAAAGGTTCCTAAAGTGGAATTGTGTATTCACTGAGGTGTCTCTTGTTTCAATGACAGGGTGTACACTGACAGTGGACACTGTAATGAAGCTTTAACACCAACAATCGGACCGTCTTCAGACGGTCACGGTTTGTTCATGAAGACTCCTTACACGGCCCGAGGAGCTGTTGGCGTCTTCACCTACGATCTCTACAATGAGACTACAAAGAGAGATGATAACAAGGTCGCTGTCATGTTCTCCAATCCTTATGACTTAAACATCTACTCTAACTGTTTCGCAGTGGGAATCATTGATGGGAACCAACCCTGTGATCAGAGTCTGTATGAAACAATGTGCTACCACACACTGGAATGGTTTGTCAGAGCTCAAGCTGGTTCTTATCTGACTTACAGTAAAGGTGATGTCACCATCTCAGCCACCATGACTGACGCTTACCAGGTGGACTTGACCGTCACCGTCAGCAGCACAGTCTGCTAACAGAAGAAAATGTGCTTCTTTTACTGTACAGAAGCTGCTGGTGATGATACAGGATGTTTCTGATCATTAAACATGTTCCCAGAGTATGATCACATCATTCTATCTACAATCAGGCATGGACTTATTAAAGTGTGCAGTTTTCTGTCTTCTTAATTAATAAACATTGACATTGTTTTTGTTCTGGTTTTGGTCTCGACCTCCCCAGAATGACGTCTTCCTCTCAGGCTGCTACATGCTCCTGAATCAACTTGTGTTCTGATAGATTATCAACCTGATCAATGATCAATTAACATGAACATGAACTGATTGTCTGTTGGATAATAAACACATGTATGGCTGAAACTCAGCTGCCTCTGTGCTTCATTCACTGTAGTGTTAAAGTCAAAATGAATAAAACTGACACTCAAGGCACAATAAAGACCAGAGTGGACCGAGACCAAGACCAGACTGTACTGGGACTAAGGAAGTAGCAGTTGGAGCTGATCCCAGCTGACTCAGGGTGAAGGCAGGATACACCTTGAACAGGAACCCATATGAGCTCAAAGGAGTTCATCCAGGATTTCTAGTGTTTTACGTCAACCTCACTGAGACTTTACATCTACATTTACACTGTGTTACGCCCAGTCTAGGGGCACCTGACAGCCACACCACAGCAGCTTTACCGGACAAATAATGATTTATTTACAATAAATATGGGGTTAAAACAAAGGGACTGATTAACTTGAAAAAAGAGTGAGCTCTACTAAAAAAAACAACCAAAACGACACTAAAGTAAGGGAGAGCCGACTTCCATCCATCCATCCATCATCTATACACCACTTAATCCTCACTAGGGTCATGGGGGGCTGGACTCTATCCCAGCTGACAGGAGACACCCTGGACAGGTCGCCTGCAACAAATACTGGAGTCAGAGATGTTCTTGTTATTTTTTGTGGAGGTCTCAGTACCCTCTTTGTGTGTTTCTTCTTCTTCTTTACCTCCTTTGTTGGTGTCTCCGTCTGTGTTTATCTACCGCGGTCCTTTTCTGTTTCCTGTTTTATTTTGAAGTTAGCTTCTCTTGTGTCTTTTTACTTCCTTCCTTCGTATGTTTTCCCTCCTTGTTTGATTGCCCCTCTGAGTTCCACCTGTGTCTGATCAGTTCTCTGTCTTTGGTCAGTTTGTTCTGTTTGGTTTGCCTCCTTGAACACCTGTCTGGTCTTCAGCTGTCTGTTACCGGCCTGATCTGCTCCATGTGCTCACCAGGTTTGTGTTTTTATACCTTCAGCTGGATTTTGGTCTTTAAATATAACTGGACTTTATTACATCTGTAGAGAAAGTATTTTTGTCAAGAATAATCAAAACATATATATTTTCTTATGGTTTTTGTTATTCTAACTGTGTCTTGAGTTCTCTGTCCTTCTTCTCAGTAGTCTGGTTTCCACAGAGGTGCAGGATTTTCTATTGCAGTGAAAAATGAGACACAGAACATAAAAATAATCAGCTGATGAACAGGCTGAAGCAGGTAAAATGATAAGAAAGGCGGCTGAATTCAAATTATTTACTTAGTTTTTCTACCTTTAAGGAAACTAAAAGACAACTTCCTGCTAAAAACATTAGCAGAACGTTGCAGAACCTTCTGTGGACATTTGTGGACTGTAAACATGGAGCTGTGGTTCAGGGGTTTGAGAGTTATTTTGTCTGACATGTCAGGGACAATTTGAACTAGTTTTTATTTCCTATAGAGAGAAGGAGCCAATAATCTAAACACTAAGCCTTTATATAAGAATTGAATCCAAACCTCCCACAGATCCAGTCCCCAATTAACATCATCTCCTTGGATGGATCTATAATCCATAAACGTTTAGGTCTCTGGCTCTGCCTCTCTGTTGAAATCAACTCTCTGCTCGCCAAAGTCAAAAACAGAATTGGTTTTCTGTGTCGTAACAAATCCTCATTTACACGATCCGCCAAACACCTCCTGGTCAACATGACGGTGCTTCTGATGTGTGACTACGGCGACATACTTTATAGATCCACATCCAAATCCCTCCTCCATAAACTGGACACTATCTACCACACGGCCACTCTGTCCAGCCTGGTTAACTGGCCCTCTCTTCACAAACCCATTGGTGTTTGTTCATTTATAAAACTATTACAGGTCAAACTCCGGCATACCTACGTTCACTGCTCATCACCCGTCACATCATCCACCTCCTCATCCCCAAAGCCCGCACTGTTCAGTTCAGTTCTCTGCAGCTCTCGACTGGAACCAGAAAACACTCAAATTCTTTATGCCTTTATCATCTTTAAAAACGTATGGTGAAGGAACTATTTACTGAGTCCTGCTTTTAGTGTATCTTTTTGTTTGTGTATTGTTTTTGTTTTTTTTACAGATGTATTCCTTTTATTGTATTCTCTGTTCTGTAAATGAGAATTTGTTCTCAATTAACCCACCTGGTTAAATAAAGGAAAACTAAAAATGATCAATTAGCGGGTCAGCAGGTGACGATCCTGAGCCGCTGCTGCCTTCAAACCTCTGGATGCAAACTGTGCATCCGTCCACCAGATGGAGCTCACACATCTGCAAACCAGCCAGATGTGGACGTTACTGTTTAAAAAGCTCCACACCAGCGTTCATGCGCTTTTCAGACACTGTTGAAAGCCGACAGAACACGATGTGAAAATGTCAAACATCAAGCGTGAGGACAGTTTAAAAGAACTCTTGATTAATTATCTTGATTTTTTTTTTTATGCCATAAACTCTGGATATTTTAAAATAGTATCGGGTAAAATTTTCACTTGATATGTAAAAAAAATACTTTGAGATGCATTTTTTTAGAAGCAGGAGCTGAAAATCAACTCACTGTCAGCAGGTTGTTTTTTTTTTTCTCACATTGAAATTTGAGGCTGTTTGAACAACAACATCTCAGAAACTGTTAAAGATAAAAACTTGACACTTTCACCGTTTTTTTCTCATCATGTCATTGATTCAGAATCTGTAGTATTGGACAAGTGGAACAAATAATCTGTGATAGTTGAAATATAAAAAAAACAAAACAGTGAAGCCGTTCTAAAAAGTTCCATCTTTGAGCACATTAACAGAAAGATTCTACTCCAGAAGTCAACTTTTCTCATTGACATGTGGCTGCGTGTGACAATCACACAAAACTAAACATGTAGAATCCCTTTAATGTGGAACACTTGGTCGATTTGAACTATTTTAAAACTCCAGATCTGTTCTGCTTGGATCAGACGATCTACCGATGCTTCAGTCTTTGTGGTACAACTTGTCATATTTGCTCAAGTTCATTTTTAGTGCTTCGAATATGACTAGTTGACTTTTTTTTTGTGAATGTGCTCAAAGACGGAACTTTTCACTGTGGCTTTTAGTTTTAATTTATTTGAACATTTTCACAGATTATTTGATCTACTTGTCCAATGTTGCAACTCCTGAATCAACAACACGACGAGAAATAACTGTGAAAACTTCATTTTGTCTTTAATTTGAATTGATTTTATATTTGAAGCTGAAATCAAATCAGTTTGTTTATAATAAATATTCATACTTTATGCTGTAAAGGTTTCAGGCAAATCAGAGATGTTCAGGAGAAATCTCTTTGGGAAATGATTGGAGGTGGAATGAGCTTTCAGTAATTATCTACACACTGCTTTTTGTTTTTTTCATGTACAAGTTGTGCAGCTGGTATCTCAGGACATCAGGACGTCCGACTGCAGCAGCAGCTGAGGATCCTGTTTAACTCAATCAATCGATCAGATAATTGAATGAAGGCAGACTAATGAAATCCTTCAAGGTTGACTGTAATTCTGTGTCTCCTCTGATCTGAGCTTCTCTTTATCTTTTCTGAGCCGTCCGTCAGTCCGAGGCGCCGTCGAGTTTATCAGGAAATCACAGACGCTGAAACTAAAAATGAAGTTGTCACAGGCTTCACTTAAACTTTTTATAAACACTTTATGTCTCTTTGGGGCAGTTTTGTCTTCTGTTTGTGATTTCCTTCGTCTCCTTTCTGTTATTTTGTGGTGTCTTGTTTTTGTTTTGTGTCTATTTTGGGATTTTTGACAAGAAAAAAAACAACAGTTTGCATCGATCTCATTTGATTTCTGACAACTTTTAATGAAAGTATGTTAAACCAACAGTTTGTGGAATTCGATTTTCATCTTCAGTCAAAGTTAAGTTTAATTTCCAGCCACTTAATTTAACGACTGTAGCGAGTTTCTACTGTTAAAAACAAATAAAAAAAATTCTGGTTATTTAAAAGGAATTCAAAAAGAACAAATTGAATTGTTCCAAAATTACCTGTGTAGTTAAAAAATGAAGTTTTAAAGCTGATTTCATGAAGTTACCTCGACTTGAATCTAGAATTTAAGTTGATGCAAGATTATGTGGAGCATCAAAACAACCATGTTTGCAACTTAAATTATGTAAATCAGCAAATTTGAGTTTATAAAGGAAACTGATTTTCTTCAGGTTTTTGCCTGAACATGTAATCTACAACAAATTTATCTACAGACAGAAAATTATTTAAAATAAAATTTTATTTGACAGTTAAGTGACACGTCGGCTTTAGGCAACACATCAGAGCTTAAGACTTTACAAACATTTTTTATAGAACATTCAGTAAAACAAATATCAGCTTCGTATGTCTTTAAATTTCATCATAAAGTTCAACGTGGAAGCAGCACGTAACTTTGTACGTGTAATAACGTACAGATGCTTATGAACACCAGTTTTGTTTGAGTCCACAAAAAAATTGTCAAAATATCTAAAAAGTGGGACTTCGTCTTGTCAAACTTGTCAGATTCTACTGATGCTGGAGGCCTCAAACGTTGGTGGAACCAAAGACTGTCTTATTAGTAGGAAACAAGAAAACATCCATAAATATGAACTTACAGGAACTTTTTAGGGACTTTTTTCCATTTTCAACAGCTAATTGTTATTCATTAGTTTGATTTTTGTGACAAATTTAAATCACTTTGGAGTAATTCGGGTTTAAAATCAAAATATCTAAAAAGTGGAACCTTGTCTTGCTGCACTCGACACACAAATCCTGATGTTAGACGCCTCAAAACGTTGGTGTAACGTTGATGTGGGCTCAAACAAACGGGTGTTCATAGGGGTCTGTGTGGTGTCATATGTGCAAAGCTACAAGCTGCTTCATGTGAGGCTGACTTTACTGTAATACTGTGGATTCTTGGTGCACATTAAAGCATTTGCACACTTTTGTCTCCTCAGATCCAGATGTGAACTTTCTTTACAGCACAAACTTGACCAGGATGATTCCGGCCAGCGCACAGAACCGCTGCAGTCGAACCGAACCTCCTGCAGAATGAACCAGCTGCGGTTCGGACGCATATTTTCCCAGAGAAGGAATCCACAGCGAACAGTTTAAAGGCCGACTCAGGTTCACTTTCTGCACGTCTATCTCACTCTGAATGTTGTAGAATCCATGTTGGTCCTTGTCTTCTTCTGTGGTGGCAGAATCTGTCAGGTTGGCGTCTTCCTGGAACCAGTGAACCGAACCGCCAGGATAAAACCCGCTGAAGGAGCACCAGGCGTGGGACTGGTTCATCGAGGAAGCAAGACGTCCAGAACACTCTGTCAGGATCAGATAAGCCCGAATTCATTAATCCTGAAGGAAAATCTTCTGCCAGATAATCCTCAGAAAACAAAAGTGAGCTAAAGTAACACTAGAAAACAAAAACAATACTGACAATGATTCTGAAGTGGCCATTTATACTACTTTGAATAAATTATAATGCATATAATGTAACATACACGTTTATATTATAAAAGATTAGATATTAAAATACAAAAATACATGAAAATGAAATATTACACCTATAAAAAACAAATGGAAAATGAAATATTTTAGAATTTCACAGTATTATATAAACTTTTAACACATTTTTTCTCACTTTCTTGATGCCAGATTTTCAGTTTTTTTCAGATCTTTAATGATTTTTCTTGGTGTGACACCCTAAACTCACCTCTCACTGTCACGTTGGTGGTTTGGGCTTTTACTCCCATGTTACTGCGCAGTTTGCAGAGGTAGCTTCCCGCGTCGATGGGCCTGATGTTGGCGAGTCTCAGAGTGAGTCGGTGGTTCGAGTCCGTCGTCGTCCTTTCACAGCCGAGCTCTGGGTTTTCATATTTACAGGTTTTATTTGCAGCCACCCAGGACAGTAGTTTCATATCCAGCGGACTTGATGATTTGACATCGCAGTTCAGAGTCACGTTTTCTCCACAGTTTGTCGTCAGCGGCAACGTGGTCTGCAGCTCCACATCTGGACGGATTACTGAAGACGGAAATAACAGCTTTAACTGAAAGGTCTTTTCATTGCTCATCTGGTTTATGTCACATTTTACTCTTATAATCAGCATTTTTAGTCATGTGGCAATCTGCAAAGAAATCTAATTATTTGACAGATATTTGCCGTTTCTAAAGTCTTTGAATGTTACATTGTTTCTCTGTTTTTGGAATATATCTTTTCTGGCACCCTTACTGCATGACTGTTTTATATTTTACTTTAACTGTGAAGCTATAAAATGAACCATGGTGTTCCTCAGGGTTCAATTTTAGGTCCTTCAGTTTTTAACCTTTACATGCTGCTCCTTATAAATGTCACTAAGCGGCTATAAACTATGAAATGAAAGTAAAATATCCATCCATCTATACACCGCTTAATCCTCACTAGGGCCGCGGGGGGGCTGGAGTCTATCCCAGCCGACTTAGGGCGAAGGCAGGGGACACCCTGGACAGGTCGCCAGTCCATCGCAGGGCTACACTTAGAGACAGACAACCAAGCACACTCACATTCACACCTACGGACAATTTAGAATCACCAATTAACCTCAACATGTTTTTGGACTGTGTGGGAGGAAGCCGGAGAACCCGGAGAGAACCCACATGCAAACTCCACGCAGAAAGATTCCGGTGCCCCCACCGGGACGCGAACCGGCAACCTTCTTGCTGCAAGGCAACAGTGCTACCAACTGCGCCACCTTGCAGCCCAAGTAAAATATCATAAATAATTTAACACATATAGAGAAACCCCTCACTAAATCCACACACACTTCAAACCATTTCAAATTTTTGCAGCTTAGAAACACAAATTCTGCTTTAAAATGTGAGTTAACTGCACTGTGGTTGATGAAAAGCCATCTTATGAGTGGCAAAAGTGTAAAACTAGAGTAAAATTAGAAAACAAGCTCAATAAACTCCAGATATGAAGTTAAATCGGCTTAACTTATTGACTTGTTTTACTTTTGTGTTTTGCAAGTTTGATGAGTTTCTTCTTGCCTTAACTGCTGAAGCCATTTTTAACCAGATTTAGTGTCAATGACATAAAGAAACAACCACCTCTGAATTTAACAGACACACAGCAAGTTTCGACCACCAAAAGTACATTGTAGTGTCACATATTTGTGTAAAACTGACTCAGAACAGCGACTCACCTGGTGAAACGAAGCTGAAAATGGAAATCCAGATGAAAACATGCTGAGATTTTGCAGCAGAGCAGAAACTCATCGTTCTATCTGCGTTAAAACCAAACTTTTAACTCATCAGGCCAAGCAGGTAAAATCCAAACTAACAGCCGGTTTATGTTTTCCTGAACTCTCGGTTGCAGTTTGATTTATGGAAGCTGCTGCGGCTGAGTTTCGTTTGAACATGCAGCGATCAGTGGTGAAGCTGAGGCTGGTTTCAGGTTCAGACTTGTCCTGGAATGAAAGACTGTATCAACAGTAGCAGAAGTAAAGTTTCATTTCTTCTGCATTTAAAAAAAAAAAAAAAGACACTCACAGTTAAACTCTAACACAGTTTAATTTATGAACTTGTTTTACTTTCCTGGTTACCTTCATTCCAGCCTGATTGAACCATGTCTTTACCACTTCTGATGTGTGTTTGAGGTCTTGTTGAAACAACCAGCTGTGTCCAAGATCCAACCTTCTGGCTGATGATTTTAGGTTTTCTAGAACAATGTGGAGATAATCCTCCTCCTTCATTTACTTTGTGTAAAGAACCAGTTCCACTGGCAGCACAACAGCCCCAGAGCATAATACTGCCACCACCATGCTTGATGGTAGGTTTGGTGTTCTTTGGGTTGAAGGCCTCACCTTCTCTAGTTCAAACATATTTCTGGTCATTGTGGCCAAACAGCTCAGTTTTCTCCAGAAGGTCTTTTCTTTGTCCACGTGATCAGCACAAGCTTCAGTCGACCTTTAAGCTTCTACTTCTAGAGGATGAACTTCATCTTCATGCAGCCTCTCGGCTCATGTTGATGTAAAACACTGACAGATATGAAATCCCAGAATGCTGCAGTAGTTGGTCAACATTTTGACTTCAACTGAGGTAAGCAGAGTTTAGGTTTCTTTTGCCTCTATGACAGCTGTAGCCACATGTTTAAGTCTTCAGGTTGTTCCGTTCATTATTGTGACGTCTGTTAAACATGTGAAGGGAATCTGTTCAAATGTGAGCCGATTAGATTTTGTTGATCTGAGGTCACTGTGAAATCAACAAAACACACAAATCAAACACTTTTCCATTTCTGACCACAAGCCAAGAATTCAAACTCTACTTTTGACAGAACTTCCTCCTCCTTCGGTGGGACGAAGGCTTAAGGAGAGGAAAGCAGGAACATGTTTTAAACCCAGAGACACATGAATATTTGAAACGTTCAGTGTTGTTTCCGTCTAGATCCGACTGCAGCCAAACATACAGATCCACCGAGCTCATGAATAAAACGCTCAGGTTTTATTCAGAAATGGTTATTTCAGAGTTCTCAGCTGGTTCAGGATAAATAATTCACATTTGTCAACGAGCAGCAGACAAGATGAATGTTTAATTCTATGTTCAGGCATCAAGACGGCGAGGGGTCCAACAATACGAATGGTGGATGTGAGATGTTATCTATGAATCAAATAGTGATTAAAAACAACTAGAAACAGGATTTTTAGTTATACCTGCTGCACAAATTGAAAACAGTGATTTAATTTATCCTTAAAAAGGGTAAAGGTCACACATTTCAGTTATTTTGGGGGTTAAAAGGTTTGGAAACATCAAGTTTTGTTCTGAAGTGTCTCTAAGAAGTATTTTATCCACGGGGAAGTTTTATTGTGATCGTCAGTACATCATGGTCAATTTAATAGACAAGAATTTACAAAAATGATCGTCATGTGCGTGAGATTGCGTTTACAATACGGAGTCCAGACTCACAGGTTGTCAGCAGACGACCTCCACAGGATGGAGAATGTGTGGAATGGCTTCCTGAGGACGATGGTGAGCGGGGATACGTCAGCAACACCACTGGCTCCCAGTCCTGAGACGTACATTATTATATTTATTGTATATTTAATATTCCAGTCATCATGAGAAGTGTGAAGAGCAGCATGCAAAGTTCCAGACCGGCCAGGCAGCACCAGAACATCTGCATACGGACCAGCTTCACTTCCAGAACGTCTGGTTTGATCGAAGAGCTTTGGAGTGTTGTGAGTGTCATTAATTCTATGAAAAGACAAACATGTAGTTCTCATTTCATTTAATTGATCTAATTAGTGTTCTGTTGTCCCTTCTCTACAGACTTGTGTTGCAGATGGCACATTGATAGTTAAGGTGCAGCATCAGAACTGAGAGAAGAACATTAAACTACAGTCTCCTGATGGTGAAGAATCCATTTCTGAAGGTATGTTTCATATTTGCTGTGTTTAGATTGAATGGTCGCCGTTACATTTAATCACTGGAACAATTTGGTGTGTAGGAGCCATTTATGTTTGTCAGCTAGTAACATGATGTGGATCATTATTATTATTATTATTATTATTATTTGGGTCCGAGCATCCAAAAGGCTACAAAGACTGTATTGGAACTGCTCGACTATTTATTGTTGTTCCATCAAAAGCAACGCGTTTCTGAGGCACTAAACATACTCACACACGCACCAATCTCGCCACATACGTCAGACCTGGCGAAAGATTTTCTAATTAGGGGGAAACACACACCTCAATAGCAAAATGGCTCAACAGCGCCCCCTACAAAATTACAAAAAATGGGCCCCCGAACACACTTTCAGCCACGAAATTCGGCACACATATGTAACAACTCGATATGCACAAAAAAGCCTCAAGAACATGTACCCGAAACTCAACAGGAAGTCGGCCATTTTGAAAAAAAATGGCAGCTTTCTGCCAAAAAAAAACCTGCCATTTTTGGCCATTTTCAAAATCTGCCTCCTCCTAGGGGGTAAGTCGTACACACCTGAAACTTGGCCAGCACAAACTACACCACGTGGTGATTAAAAGTTATCAAAATGCTCCGCAAAAGTCTGACGGTGTGGAAATGGCGGACCGTACAATTTCGCCAAAACGCCATAAAACGCCATCCAATGGGAGGTGATGTGTAACTGGCCTGTACGTGCTCCGATCGGCCTGAAACTTTACCCGTGTGCTCCGAGTCACAGCCAGAGCGCGTTGAATACATATGTACACCGACTGGCTCAGTCGCACTCCAGCGAGAAGCGAGGACCTGACCAATGCCGCTTGTGGCTTTAGTTTGGAAATACTTCTCTGTGACCGCCCAGTTAGTTCGTTCCTCCTCTGAGGTTTATGTAAGTCTCTGTAAATCTCTCTGACTCATGTAAAGTCTTAGTTTATGGAAGGAGACGCCTAACAGGTGTGACTCACCTCAAGGGAAAACAGGGCACCTTCCATTAGCTTCAACAAAGAAGCTTCTTTGGAAATCAACTACCAATAAAAGTGTGACTTTTTTTGTGCCGCTGGATTTTGCTGAGCTGTCGTAACTTGATCCGGAGAACGGTGTGGACTGTAATTACATTCAGAACACACAGCTGCTCTGTTCCCCGTGTTCTGCAGCTGCACATCCATTTTTACCTGTAAATTATTTAACGTTCTGTCTGTTTCTCTGAGAGTTTGTACAAGGAGCTGCTGTGAGTGAAGAAGGCGAGACGGAAACTACAGATATAGAGTAAAATTAAGAGAAAATGTGTAAACTGTGACATAAAAAAAGTCTAAATGATCAAATAAAAAGCAATATTATCCACTAGATATGTTCATTTCTGACATAGTACGTTGAAGTTTAGGCTTTTTGTGTCAAAACTGTGGGACAAGAACAAACAACCGAACGTAGGATTCTTATATTGTAGTGACATAAAGACGTGTCCACTGAATCAGATGTTCTAGGTTTGTTTGTGATGATTGATTAAGAAAGTTTTTAAGCTATCATCCTGCCACAAACAGTGCTCTGCCTTTATAGAACCAGTGTAACAGTGGACGTAGACGCTTAAAGACATCCGCCAAGAACTCATGTGTTTGAGAAGAAACCAGAATTCTAACATCCAAGTGGCACAATCCTGGACACTAAACACAACCGTTTTTTTCTTAGATGACTCTGGCAATTATTGATTCAGAAGCTTTTCAAAGTTAGCATCCCTTGCGTCCTGCCACAAATGGTGCTCTCCCTTTACAAAAGCAGTAAAGAAAGACTCAGACGCAGGTTTGATGCCCATCAGTTTAAAAACAGCCTTGATCCAGATCTGTGAGATCAGCTCAGCTCATCTTTTCTTTACAATCAAAATAACATTCCTGGAAATGAACAGCCTCCCTGGCTGTTTCCAGTCACTTAGCTTCTCTCTCTTCTTATTGTCTTCATCTTGTATCTGGCCTCCCCCCTCCTCCCCCTCCTCCTCCTCCCCCTCCTCCCCCTCAGCTGCATTATGACACACCACCTCCCCCTTTGTACTCCGATTACTTTTCCACCTTTTTTCTTCCTGCAGACACCCAGAGACGCCTCCATTCGTCTCTGTCCAGCCTCCACTGTTCACTCCCACACACATTTCACACTTTTCACTTTGCTTCCCTTTTGTTTTTGTAGCATCCTTTCTTCCTCCTCTTCATCTTCGTCTCTTGTAGCCTCCGTGGCGGACTCCCTTAATAATTTATGAGAATCTAAAATTCAAATGAAGCTCAGCTTGCAGAGAGAGAGAGAGAGAGAGATCTTTTATTAACACTCTCTCTCTCTCTCTCTCTCTCTCTGTCTCTTCCTCCCCCCTCCATCCCAACATCGCACTCCCTTGCTAACAGTTGCCGTGACAACCGTCTCCCTCGCCCTAGAAACAGGTTGCAAGAGATGAACGCCTCCTCTTTTCTCCGTCCCTGAACATCTTCCTCTCATAATAAAGTAAAAAGTAAAAGTGGAAAATGTTTAAGAAAGTGTTTCGAAGCAACTTCTGTTCTACTGTTAAACTCTCAAACACCCACAAACACACTTTGTCCGGTTTTCAATCAAGATGCTCAGGAAGCAAAACTGACTCGTGCATATTATACTGATGACTCACTGCTATTGATGCAAATGACCATTTTTACTGCACTTCAAAAAAATACATTAAAAAATAGTGTTCAAGCTGTAGCTACTGTGTGTAACTAATCATTTTATTTTCTACAGTTCTTTGTTGAAATGTACTCTTCACAGAATCATTTAATCCAGTTTGGAGAACATGTAGTCAGACCCAGACAGATCCCAGGCATCCTAACCGGGATCTTGCTGCTGTGAGGCGACAGAGCTAACCACTGAGCCACCTTGCAGCCCGTTGTGACGGCTGTAAAAATTCTGATATTTAATGTGGACATTGCGTACTGTTTTGCCCTGTTTTTGCTTTTATATAACTATTATCTAAATTATTATGTTATTAAATGATTAAGTGATTATCGTCAGTTTAACAAAAAAGAGACAATCTGTTCAATAACAGTAAACAGCTACTGATAAAACTACATTTTACTTTTTTTTTTTTTTTTTTTTTTTAAATATTCTGATCTTATTATTATAAAGGCTAATCCTGCTGGTAACATAAACGTCTGTCGTCATTATGGTTATGAAAATGTAGCATTTGGTCAAAATGACCAGATTAACAGTCGAAGCTTTGATTTACTAAGTCAAACAACATTATGAGAAACATTCAAAATTATGAAAAGGAAAAGTCTACATTGACAGAAGAGTCAAAAAACGGACTTACGAGGTAAACATGAGATAAATATGTGAAATTATGACAAAAAAAAAACCAAATCCTGGATAAACCACATTTGATTTCATAAGAGCGAGTAGCTGGCTTAGTCAGCAAAAATTAGACTAAATTAAATTAAATGTGATTTCAAAAACAAAATCAAAACAAAAACAAATCCATGATCAAATGAAACGATGATATATGGTTTTAAAAGGTTGGACTCAAAAGTCTAAATTATGAGATAAAATTTTATACTTCAGGTATTTTATAAGATAGTTTTTGCTCATTGTCAGATAAAAACATATCGGAATGAATACAGGTTGAGATGTCGTCCTGAGCATAGACTGTATAAAAGATGGACGTAGCAACTGTCCCTGAAAAATGAAGCCAACCCGCAAGTGTCAAAAACCTGCAATATCACTACGTCCGCTAGCTGCTGGCTCCAAAAAGCCCTGGAACCCATAGACATGAATTGGAAAAGAAGTGATCATAGATCACGAAATAGCGCATTCCTACAGCTCAGGATTATTTTAAAATTAGTTTTCATAGTCAAATCCAGAGATCAGGTGGCCAATCTGAAAATAAATCAATACTGAATTTTTTAAAAATCATCAACATTTTGCGGAGCAAGGGGCGTGGCTGGTTTGATTGACAGTCGGCAGCGACCATACAGACGAAGCGAGCAGAAGGCGGTAAATGTGGGCGGGGCAGAGAGGGCCCGCCTCTCAATCCGTCTGACCAATCGCTGCTCCTATGGCTCCGCCCCCCTCCGACGATTTTTGCGTCACTGGCTCCAAAAATCCAAGATGTCAACCAGGAAGTAGCAAAACCCTGGCTTCATTTTCTCAGTGCAGAAACCAACAGGTGACGTCACGGAAGCTACGTCCATCTTTTATACAGTCTGTGGTCCTGAGGTTACAAAGAGGACTAAATACATGTATTCATGACACAGCTGTGAGCAAAACAACAATAAAATAGATTTTTATGCAAACTTTCTAGTAATCCAGGATCAAACATTTCAAGGAAATCTTAAGTTTCAGCTTTGAAAAGCTCCAAGTTCCAGGAAATGAGTTAAAATAAGAACTCAGTGAACGGTAAGAAATGTTTTTAGAAACTTCTAAGGAAGTTTACAGATATGTATATTACACTACACTACACTGACTGTCAGTGTTTAGTCACATGAACAAGTTGTGGTGAGTCACATTTTCTATAGTCTTTCAGTAACAACATCTGCGGTGGATCCATGAAGTGTCAGACTGAGAGAAATTCGTATTTAACAGATTTATTCCCTTCAAACATGATCAAATACTCAACATCAGTAGTCAAGATAAACAGTGTCTTTGATAAATGTATTGTGTACACCCATAGTCATTCAGCAGTCAATTTAAGGCATGCAAAGAGTCCGGTGTCAGGAGACAGCGATCAATACTAAGAGAGGACTTAATGAAGTCGACCGACATGCTAACAAACGTCCCCCAGAACTCGCTGTTTTAAAAAAAGCAGGCAGGAAGCAGGTTATACTGAGCGTTACAAACAGGAAGTTACCATGAATATACAAAAGGATCTGGAGAATGAGAATAGAATTTATAAAAATACAAAGGTCAGGTGTCAAAAGAGCTTTTACAAAAAGAAACAGAAATGAGAAAGAAAAGCAGAAAAACCGACAACTGAAGGTGTTGAAGTGAACATCGAATGAATTCAATGCAGCAGCTATGCAGCCTGTACAGGAAACCGTGTCGGAAATGAGATGTTCTGTGGAAGTTTTTCAGTGTTTGTCAATGAAAACCGTTTATTCTTCAGTGCACTTCAACTGTCTCCAATATTGTTCCCATTTTTACAGACGACAACTGGGAAAAATAAAAAACCTGATTTTCTGCCCTTTAATTAACACTCAATTAATTCAACAAACTGTCAGCTTGAATTTACAGAACACAGCATCAAACAAACTGACATTAAATCTATCTATAGGATTTTAAGGTTATTACTGACGCAGCTAACTTGGTCCAAAATTTACTTAATTGCATAAAATCTCATTTAGATTTGAGGATTCTAAGAAGTTTTTGGTATTGCAGTGTTCATCTATCTGCTGAACACATGATGGGCTCCATGCGTTTCATTTTGAGGCTTTGTGAAATGTAACGATAAACTAAACAGTGATTCACCATGTTATTCTTTGCTGTCTAAACTAACAAGCTAATTTACTGTTGTATTTTTTGCTATCTCTTGCGACATAGGTGGATTTTTAGCCTAGCTACTAACAGTTCCCCTATACTTTTAATGTATTCCGTGCTATGCAATGTTTAACCTAAAGCTGTTTTTGGTATACAGGGTCGTCAAATACATGTGGTTTGAGAATTCGATTAAAATTTAAATGCTAAAGTCACTATTTCCTTTCTAGTTGGCTAATTAGCTATCTTCTAGTTTGAGTCTTTGTGGTAAGCTATGCTAAACCCGACTTTGTTCAGGATTTTTCAAAATATCAACTTAAGTCAAACTAATATCTATTTTTGCTTAAATCATCTGCAGCATTTTGCACAGTTGAGAAGTCATTTTTGGTTTATCTGAATTCTAATAAACATGTTATTTTTCTTACAAAGGTGGACTTCTAGCTTGCTAGGTAACTTGCAAACACTCCTACTTCAGGTTTTGTGCTCAGCTAGGCTAAACATATCAAACTTGTTCGTGTAGGTGTTTTTTTTTTTTTTTTTTTTAATTGTCTTCAAACTAAAATATAGAATGTTCAAAATTTATCTAAAGAATTATGCACCAACTAGTTTTGGTATATTATTATCTTTTGCTATGTCTTGTTGGGAGAAGGATTTGTGGCGAGCTAGGTAGCTAGCTAACAGTTAGGTACTACTTCCACTGTTTTTGCTACGCTAGGTTACACACATCCTGAACTTCTTTCTGTAGTCTGGACTTCTTAAAAGATCTACCGAAAACATATTTAATCTAACATTTTAAAGGGCAAACACATTCAAACTAACACATAATTTGCTTCATTTCCTTTCAGTCCACGTAAATTCTTCAAGCTGACGTCACAGTGACGGTAACAATCATACTTTTTCAAAATCTTGAAAAAGTGTCAAATTTAACCTCAATTTTTCCAGCTGTGGTGTTAAAATTAAAACGTTATCAAACATCATTTCTTAATTGGTTTGGTGTCAGGATTTTTTATTCACTATTACAGCACAGCTTGCTAGTTCTTGCCACTTTGCGTTAGCATTAGCTTGTGAAAACCGCATTGAAAAACAAGGCACTGTTTCTGTTCACTGTGGATTTCAAAATCCTGCTATATGTCTAAAAATACAAGCTGACTGTTTAAATACTGTAAACGTTGAATTTTAAACTTTTGTAAATGCTCAGTACCAAAGTTTTCCTCAGGACTTCTCATTTCTCGGCGTAAGACAGCTTGTTATTGGCAGTTTTCCGTTCAGATATTTACTTCAGAGGTTTTTCTATTTACACAATGTGTGCCAGTTGAAATACAGAAGAGTGACTGTGTAGATTTGTGTGAATGTGTTCACAATCAAAAACCCTGCACGTTAGTATCATAATTTATAATGTCTGAAAGTGAAAACGCAACAGAAGCACGAGAGATTTAACAGTCAGTTCAAATCATCAAAGGATGTGATAAAAACACTGTAGGCAACTCTGAGAGGTAGCGCAAGCAAAAGTCCATACAAAACCGTGTACAAGTCCACGACCAGAGCAAAAATCAGAAAAGCTAGCATTCGTACTGACATCGAGCCGGAACTTTTTTTTACTTTTCTTTTTTTTTTTTTTTTTGCTTTGCATAATGTGATTAGTAAACAGGCATGCTACATACAGTACAGGAGTAGGTGGTAAATAGATGGAGGTGAACTTTATGCTGCGTTCATGTCAAATTGGAATTTTCGCAATCCCAATTTGCAAGCATCACGTCAACACGGCTGTAAAAAGCTCCACTACAACAAATTTCGTGCTAGTTAACATATACCTGTCTGAAAACAAAGATGGCCGCCTTGCATCAGTGAAAGTACCCAATCTAATGGACGCCATGTTTGGACGACGTGAACGCCAACATTCATCCCAAGTGACATAAACGCAGCATCACAAGACTCCTCCCCTCCTTCCCCACCTCTGAGCCTGACCTCACCTGACCTCACCTGACCTCACCTGAGCGCTCCTCTACACTCTGATTGGTGAAAAATGCTTTGAAACTTCTGGTCAAACTCTTAGTGCATTTATGTGCTGTCAGAATATTTGCGAAAATTGGTTCCAGACGGGAAAAAATTTGCCATCCTATATTTGGAACAATTCAGAAAGTCTGCAGAATGTTTTGACGTACTGAATTGTTGACATAATTTGGGTGGTATTAAGAAGCTTTTAATAAAAGTTGCACATTCACGTTCTATAATAATGCACGTATGAAACTGTAAATCAACACCTCCCTACAAAATGCACAACAAAAAAGTTAAAAATTAAATTTGATTAGAACTAGCATAAAATCTTTTTGAATTTTTAAAAAATAAATGTCATAATAATATCGTTATCGCGAGTACGTTTGGCCACGATAATCATGTTATTGTTACGGACCTAAACAGTTTGATTAGGTTGTTACCAACATCATACACAACAAAATACGGTGGATGAAAGTAAATGTTTACTTGGTGGTAAGAAACAGTTCATTATTGGTGCAAGCCGTGATATTTAAAAAATGTAAATACTGATGTTAATTATGCATATATGACAATACTGTAAATAATACAGCATCAGCGACATACAGTTGAGTTACAGATTCTCTCAACTTCCCTGCACTTGTATTGGAGTGTAAATTATTTGTGGAAAAAACAAACATTTAACAAAGTTGAGGATTCATTTAACTATCAGCTTTTTTTTTTTTTTTGGTTTAATTAAATTTTTCTTATAAATATTGTGGAGAATCGTTTTGGCCACAGTAATCAGCCCAAATTGCGTATCAACTTGTTTTTCTGATTTTTAATTTTCAGTTTTTGTTTTCCCACCAATTCTGGAAACAACTGCTGACTTGCTGTTTAAATCCCCCGAGCAACTAAATCCAACCCATCTTCTTGGAGCGTCCATGTTGTTTCCATATTTTCACTTGAAGCACATGAACGCACCGAAGTTAGACTTTCCCATTCGAGGATGATTTATATATACCCTCTACAAAGACCCAGATTACATTTTTGGCGGCAAGTTGATTGCAGGTCTTCATGAGGAAGCAAAGAGAAGAAGGGAATGTCTTTACTCCTTCGTACTATTTATTTACAAAGTGCTGCTCAGTTAGCTGTCCCGCTAAATGAGGCTAGAGTTTTATTCTTATTATAAGCATTCTGTTATAAATATTGTAAACATGCACGGATTATAGGAGACGAAGGGGCTTATTTAAGTTCCACAACAACAGCTTATTTCCTCAAAGCTCCCCCGCAAACCATCTGTCCACAACGTGTCCATTAGTGCCAAACGGGCTAAAAGAGGAAGCTGTGAGACGTTTTCTGTGTAAAACAATTAAGCTGTTAATCAGCCAGTAAACGTTGATCGAGCTGGAGTTAAACTAAACTCAGAATCAGTCGATGTTTTGTGATGTGACTGCACTCTATTTGGTGCTCAAACAAGAATGGAAATACAATAAAAACAGAAAGTCTGGGGCTCTGTTTGCTGTAGAGGAGCTTTCACTGGACAAAAGCCTTTACATCAGTGTTTAGGGGGTTGATAAGGGTCAAGATGGTAAAGTTGTGTCCCAGTAGTTTTAATCAGGTTTGATATGTAACATGTTCACACTGGAGGTACACAAAAATCAAACTGAACACAATGTAATGCTCACATGGCTGCAATATGTAGGCAAACTAATTAACCTGAGCGTGGTGGTTTGTAGTTTAACGGTGTAAACGACCAAGAAAAGTACCAACGTTTGTTGTCGACTCACCGCTGTGAACCTGCTTTTATCCACAGTTGTGTTGGACGTGATATTTAAAATAACATATTCAAAGTACTGTGGGAACATCTGTGGCATTAACTCTACCCAAAGAATGATCACTACATCTGGTGGATGGAAATCCAGTTATAACGAATTAAATATTTGGAAATTACTTTTGTTTTCTGAAGTTCTGTCGATGGTGGTTCGACACCCTCGTGCACAAAATAAATTGGTAACAAACCGCCCGTTCAACCTCCAATGACAAATTTTGCGTCAGATCATTCTGCAGTATAGAATGTTCTGGATGCAATCTTTGAGGAAACTTGAAATGATTCTCAGCCTGTAGGTTGTTTTCGAAAATGGTAACTTGTAGATTGCAGACGTGGAGAAGAAAGAAGAAAGTCGGACTGTTCAGACTCCACATGTACTTGTGGATAACATGAGTGGAAACTTACTCACCAACAAAGTATTGAATATTTGGAAAATGAGTTTTGTTTCCTAACGTTTTCACAATGTTGATTTTTTTGCTTTCACACCAACAGCAAAAACAGCATGTGGCAGGTGGGACATCTTCAGTCTTGTTTGACTCTGAACCAGAAACTTGTGTAGGACTAGATGAAGGTGGTCTTTTCTGGAGTCGTTGGAGAAACCAAACACTGAACGTAATAAAAGTGTCGCTGCGCTTTTTGGTAAGTGGCCATTACCTGGTGTAAACTGTAAAGAAGCAGGCCTGTGGAGGAACAGGAGGTCTAAATAAAAAGGCTGCAGAGGGAAGAATTGATCCGTCTAACATGAGATCACAAACACTCAGAGTTGAGATGTGCGGTGAAACCTTAACCACCCAAATGAATAGAAAGCCAAGGGATCACAGAGAATAAAGTGAAATTGCCTGTCAGTCAATGTCCATTAGGTGGAAAACACTGTGGTCAGAGAGGAGCTGAATCTGTGGTGAGTTCACTGTCTGTAATAACTGTAGGAGAGTGGAGTGTCTGTGGTCAGTTCACCGTCTGTAAAAACTGTAGGAAAAGTGGATTGTTTGTGGTGAGTTCAATGTCTGTAATAGCTGTAGGAAAGTGCAGTGTCTGTGGTGAGTTTACTGTCTGTAATAACAGTAGGACACTGTGGTTAGTTGACTGTCTGCGATGAAAGTGGGACAAATTAGTGTCTGTGATTGATTTTATAGTCGCAGGATATTCGTAGTTACTTAATCAGCTGCTGGAGCTGATTTCATGCTTCAAACTAAATGCTGGATGCGACGTTGAAGGTATCAGAATGGAGATGTGACTTTGTTTCCATCTTTGTCCTCCTTCCTTCACAGTAACAACAACTCTTCCTTTCACAATAAACTTCCAGCAGCAGCAGCAGCAGCAGCAGCATCTCACAGTTTCAGTTCAGCTGAGACCAAGTTTCTACTTTTTTTTGGCATTAAAACATAAAAACTACGTCCTCCCAGTTCGCTCCTGTGGCTCGGACGCTCCTTTAGAGATCAGAATAATCCCATTTCCATAGAGACAGATGCTTATTTCCATGACGACGCTTGTTCATCGCTGGGAGAAAGCAGTCCGAGGAGGAGATAAGCTGCTACCACAGAATGAGACGATCTAGTGGTCGGTTCCTTCTTTCCTGTCCCAAAATCAGGCATCGGTGACGGGTTGGCTGGTCGGAGGTAGAGCGTCAGGCAGACCATGCTTGTCGTGCAGCAAGAAACAACAGCGAAGAACAGATTTTTATTAGTTTTCATCCGGTGCAGGCGCTTGAGAACATTAGTGCTTCGAGAACGGTGTCGTGTCGATGGGATGTTGTCGTGAAGTCCGTGCCGGGTGATTTTGATCAGGATTTTAATATCACTGGAAAGACATAAAGACAGTAGTTTTGCATTTAAAACACCCAAACTAACAGAACAACATGATAATAACATAAGCTTTAAGTAGGTTGAAGTCAGGAGTGACTTACATCCCCAGTTGAGGGCGATGGCGGCGGCGATGATGGCGATTCCTCCTAAAATGGAGACGACGGACAGCACCATGGCGTTGCGGCCCAAACGGCGAGCTCCGTCTATGTTGCCTTGCTGCAGGCTGTTTCGGGACTAAACAGAGGCAGAAGATGATTTAATCAAATGTGAAATAAAATTCGACCAATGGAAACAGACTTTGTTGTCTGGGGAAAAAAAATGATGATTGAATCAGCAATCAGCTAAAATAAGTTGAAAAACATCGATGTATTGGAAAGATCTAACACCGTTGGGGTCGTTGTGACACTAACCTAAACTTACCACCGCATTAATCTATATTTTTTAATATTATAGACTACATCACAGTTTCAAACAAAACTATTACAGGACTAGCAAGCTGCTAACATGCTAGTCAGCTGCTCTCCAGGCTAAGCGACCTCATTAGCTTGATCGCTAACTAGTTTTTCTAGCATGGACTCATGCGAGAACAGCTTCCACTTTTTTGTGCTGTTAAGATGGTTTGCGTCAAAGTTAACTTCAAAGTTTTGGGGTACTTGTTCAGTTTGGTTGTTCTTGAGAAGATTTTGCAGCTGAATTAGCTAAATAGCAGGTGGTGGAGACCAAAAACAGAGCAAAAACAAACAATGTTTCAATGGGATGCTTGTTGTGTTGTTGTCAGCTTTTGCTAACATGTTTGAATGAACAGTTTTTTGGTCTTGTGAGCTAACTGGTGTTCGTGTCGTACCATCACAGAGAAGGTGAGCGCTACGATGTTGATGGGCCACAGTGGGCAGAAACAGGACAGGATGGCGAGGATCAGGTAGTCCCTCGGCTTGGATCCGTCCACAGCAGCCTCTGTGATGGCACTGGGCTGGCGGGTGAGCGAGGGCCTTGGTGAGCCCGCCGCCAACGAGCCGGACCGGCTGCCCAAGCGAGGCCGGCCATTAGCGTGGCCGCCTGGCTTAGCATGGAGCTTGGGCGACACAGAGGCCACTGTGGGGGATGAGTCAGCCATCACCGGGGCAACGCCGTTACCTGGACGACGAAAAAACAAAATCCATGTAAGTAAATACACAATTCTCTTGTGTTTCACTCACACTGTTGATTTGGGTATTTCCACAGGATTTGTCTGTAGAGGATGATAGAAAACAACACAAGTTTTGTCCTGTAAATAACTTTAAACCCTTTGAACATAAGTGCACCAACATTATGTCAAAATATTTAAAAACTGGTACATTGTCTTGTCATACTTTTCACACATTAAATTCTAGCTAGTTTTGGAGAAATTTTCTTTTATTTATTTATTTTATTTATGTACCTAAATACCTCTGACTTGCTGTTCTTTGCTGTTTTGCACTTGAATATGTTTGCAATTTCATTGTAAATGCACAATGACAAAAGATACTCTTATGTTATTCTGTTCTACTGATGTCAGAGGCCTCAAAAGTCGGTAAAATCTCAAGTATCTACTGAAGATGTGAATCTGCTCGGAGCAGTTGTTCTGTTTGCGTTGTATTTACTGGTCTCCATGGCGTCACTGATCACTGTCAGGTGGTCCATCTCTGTTTGTTTGCTCTCTAGAGCGTCCGTCGTCGAGGGCAGGGTTTGTTGCTCAGCACTGGTCGGTTGTGAGGTCACAGCTGAGGCAGCAGCCTCTCCGTCTGGCTGCATGCTGATTGGCTGATCTGGCTGCTGGGGCTCCTCCATGCTGCTGGGCTGCTGGGCGGCGCTGGGACTGGTGGCCATTGGATGGTGCAGATGAAGCTAAATGTCGAAGACAAGCGGAAGGCAGGGCTCACTCTGAAAATAATTCAAGAGACAGAAGCAGTGAGGATGCTGCCTTAAAACTCGCTAAAGGATGGTTTTGATTTTTGATTGGTTGATTGATTTGTGGGCTGCAAGGTAGCTCAGTGGTTAGCACCGTCGCCTCGCAGCTACAAGATCCCTGGTTCGCTTTTTGATGAGTACACCTGGGATCTTTCTGTGTGGAGTTTGCATGTTCTCCCCGTGCAGCGTGGGTTCTCTCCGGGTTCTCCAGCTTCCTCCCACACAGTCCAGAAACATGTTGAGATTAATTGGTGATTCTAAATTGTCCGTAGGTGTGAATGTGAGTGTGCTTGGTTGTCTGTCTCTAAGTGTAGCCCTGTGATAGACTGGTTACCTGTCCAGGTGAACCTGCCTTCACCCTGAGTCAGCTGGGATAGACTCCAGCCCCCCATGACCCTATTGAGGATTAAGGTGTATAGATAATGAATGGATGGATGGATGGATGTGTCTATACGTGTACATTATACGGGCGAACTCACTCATGTTGCTGTGTGACTGTGGATCCTGCTGGTTGACAGACTGTGAGTCTTTTAGATAAAGTTTTAAAGAAAGACTCAGTAAGTGATTTTCTATCAGATAATTTTTTCTTGTGGATTAATCATTGGAAGATGGGACCGTGAGAGTTATCTCTTGGTATCAAGCAACAAAAAAGCTGCAGCATGAAATGTTTAAGCTACTTGGCGACCTTACAGCCCAGTGTTCGATAAATCCTGCAGCTCGACTTTATGGACTCTAACAACCTTAACACTGCTGAAGGAAAAACAAAAGCAGGAAAGTGTTTAAAATCTGAAAAAAAAAAAAAGGTTTCTTAAAGTCTAAGCTCACCACTGAAGATGATTCTGTTTTGAAGTTAAAACTAAAATACAAAGAATAGAGAGTTGTGTTCTTAATTTAGTAAATTCTGTGTCTGGGATGAAGCTGCTTCTGAACAAAGCTTGATGTGTTGATCTTCTGACGATGTTCTGACTTTGTGCTTTGGACACCACTGATCCACTTCAGACTGAGTGTTTGAGATGCACTTTCCAGGTGCTCTCAAACTTTTGGAATCCACTGTGTCTATTTTTGTACATTATGTTGGTATTTAAAGCTGCAGCTAATGATTATTTACATCACTGATTAATCTGGCAGTTATGTTTTGTATAAACTGATCTCTGAAGTGTCAGAAAATGGTAAAAAATGTGGATCAGTGTTTCCTCAAATGTCTTGTTTTGTCCAAAGATGTTCAGTTTAGGAGGAAAGAAACCAGAACATCTTCACATAGAAGAAGCTGCAACCACAGAATTTACAGAATTACTAAACTGATTATTGAAATAGTTGATTGTTCAGTAACTGATTTATAGTAGAAAACTAGTGGATTAGTTGCTGCAGCTCTACTTAAGCTTCACTTTGTAGGTGTTTTGCGTCACTCTTTTTCTTTATTGTCGTGTTGTGTCTCACTTTTTATCACTTACTGTGTGTTTTGTTTCACTTTCTGTTTATTTTGCATCTTAGTTTTTGTTTGTTTTTGCATCTCTGCAGCTACGCCATGAGTTGTGGCTGTTTTGCTTCTTGTTACTATTTCAAAGAGTTTTTTTCTTTTTAAAAAAACGACCCGAACAAAAAAAGTGTTATTAAAATAGTTGGCGGTTAATTTCATAGTTGACAACTAATCTAATCATTCCTGTTAAAAGAGGCCGAACAAACTTCTCATGCCAAAGGTGTCGTTACTTTTCCAGGGTGACATTTGGGAATTTTTTTACCTGGTTACCAGAATATTTGGCGTTTAATTTAACAGTTGAAAACCAACTGACTATTACAGCAGCTGTCTGGCTGTTTCTGTAATAATGGTTCGTTCTGCAGATACACAGAACACCATCAACTCATTTTAAGTAAAGCAACTGTCCTCAAGGGCTGCACGGTGGTTAGCATCGTTGCCTCGCAGCTAGAAGGTCGCCGGTTCGCGTCCCGGTGAGGACACCCAAGATCTTTCTGCGTGGAGTTTGCATGTTCTCCCCGTGCAGTGTGGGTTCTCTCCAGGTTCTCCAGCTTCCTCCCACACAGTCCAAAAACACGTTGAGGTTAATTGGTGATTCTAAATTGTCTGTAGGTGTGAATGTGAGTGTGCTTGGTTGTCTGTCTCTAAGTGTAGCCCTGTGATAGACTGGTGACCTGTCCAGGGTGTCCCCTGCCTTCACCCTAAGTCAGCTGGGATAGACTCCAGCCCCCCATGACCCTAGTGAGGATTAAGAATAGATAGTGGATGGATGGAACTGTCCTCAATTGTAAATTTAATTATAGAAAAATAAATAGCAGAGTAATTTACAGAAGTGAACCCGTCTACAGTTTGTTTTCTGGTGTATCAGACAAATCCAGATCTCAGAAATAGTCGCAGCTTCGAAGCTACAAATGTGTGAAATGAGACGTTTCTGCAACAATAAATCTCTGGACTCCTCTAACTAGTCTGTAATTACTGGCTGTCGGTGTTTAGCCACAGCGTAATGACTGACAGCTTAATATTCCCTCTCAGTGGCGGGTAAATTACACGATTGATTTCATGCTCTTTTCATTTCACGGAGGCGTTTGGTCCAAACTCCTGCAGCGACCGGTGGGGTTTTAAAACGAATCCGCCTACAGGAAGAAGCGCGAGCCAGAAAACCTGAGCAGCAAGAAAGTGTTGAGTCACTGGAATCAGCCTACACAGATGCTGCCGCAGATCTGTTTTATAAAAACATTTTCTTCTTTGGGAAGCTGAGATGTTTCTGACGCATCGGTGTCATAGTTTCAGCTGTTAGATAAGCTGTCAGAGGAGACGACTCAATATTTCATGAAGAATTCAACCTCGAGGTCCGTGTTCTGGCTGCGTCTCCACGTTTCCAACACGAACAAGACGCTTGTTTGGAGATCCTGACAGGGAGGAGTTCTTACACAATCAAAAGCTGCAGAAAATCCACTAAAAAAGGCCTCAAGTCAAGAGTCTGTATGTGTTTTCTGTGAATTAAAACCTAAAGGAACCCAAACTCCGCTGGAACATTTCTGATTTCAGGCAGCAAACACTTCAGCCTGGTTTTGTTTCCACAGCAGACCTCAAAGAAACCAACTTTGAGCATCAGTATGTGACAAAGCTGTCCCAAAGTCACGTTAAACTACCAAAACATCACACTAAACGACAGAAACGAGTCACAAAATGTCACAAGACAAGAAAAAAAGACCCAAAAATGCCTAAAACTAGAAATAAAGCAAAAAAGTGAGACACAGAATGTCACAAACGAGAGAAATGAGACACAAAACAGTAAAAGAGAGCCTCAAAATGTCACAAAACAAGATGTAAAATGCCTGAATCTAGACACAAAGCAAAAAAAAAAGAGACACAAACTGCAGCAAAACGACAAACCGACACAATCCAAGACTGCAGAAAACCTTAAAAGGCCTCAGGTGCAGAGTTTTCATGTGCTTTATGTGAATTAAAGCTTGAAAAAAAAAAAACCCAGACTCAGCTGTTTTCTCTGGAACTTCTCTGGTTTCATGCAGCAGACGCTTCATGACTTCAGCCTGGGTTTTTGTTTTCAACCTTAAACAGACGTTTGTTTCTGACAGCGAGGCAGAAAAAAAAATGCAATAATGCTTTTTCATTACAGAGCTCGGTTTTTAATATCGTCTCTGTTCGATTAAATCTCAAGACTCGTCGCGTTTAATAACAGCGACGATATTAAAGAAACGATCTGAATACACGCAGAACTGGAACATGGAATAAATTTCACAAGCTCCGCACGAGAATCAATCCGAGCCTCCCGATTCTGTATCTGCAGCGACTTTAGTATATTTAATGAAGCCGTGAGAAGTTTTACCTTCATACTATGGATATTATCAGCGTTACAGGCCCCTGAAGTCCACAGAGGGGGCTCCACATTTCACACCTAACACATAACTTCAGGACTGGAAAACACATTTCAGTTCTGTTAAAAACTGCAACCAAATCAAGGAAACAAAACAAGAAAAACACAACACAGAATGTCAAGAAATGAGAAAAGAGAGACACAAAATCACTAAAACGACAACAAGAAAAAAACTGTTCCGAATAAAACTGACAAAAAAAAAAGACAAATTTCACAGATATCTGATGTTGTTTTCACAGTTTTGTAAACTTTCCGGCACTCTTGCTGCCAGATTGTTTTTACAGGATATTTTCTACGCCGTATCTGTCTTAAACACAGTCTTTAATGTGTTTTTAATGCGTTAGCTGATCCTGCAACATCCTGCAGCTCCTTCGTGGCTCTTTACTGTGACCTGCTACAAACCGATCAATCAGACGGACCCATTGATCCGATCACCGGCTCGGAGCTCCTTAAAGAGCAGATTTGGGATAAAAGCTGCGCTGCTGCACCAACACGACGACTATTGTAATGACCTGCCAGCGCTGGATTGATGACTTGTAGCGTCCAGGTCCCCGGAGGGGCCGAAACGCTGCAGCGACGCTTTAATGCAACCGCTGAGCGAAGCAGAGTGTCGGAGCTCCACTGGTTCTGTAGCAGGTTACAGGATACGACTGCAGAAACGGCTGATGTAGAGACCAGGACACACAGGTCAACCATAAAACTCCTGACTGATTCATCATATTGGAGCTTCAGAGATCCTCATGTACAAAAACACATCGTTAAAATAAGTTCTTCTGTCTTTTATGAAACCTCTGAACCCCAAAACCTGCAGTGCGGTTAGAAGAACACGTTAACTTGAAAATAAAATCTCCAAAATGACACCGTTTCTCAGGCAGAAACTAAAAACAGAAAGAATCTTAAACTTTCTGCTGGGCCTTGAACGCAGCATGTTTCCAAATCTCCACCTAAAATGTAGATTTAAAAAATCACTTTATTGTTTTTTTATTTTTACACTGTGAAACAAAAAGAGGTTTACATTCGGGTTGTTTCTATCATGTGTGGGTTAAAATGTTGAAGATATTTGCAGAATCAGGACAAAACTGTCTTTAAAGCAGGTTTTAAAAACACGTTTCCAGGTTTGGAAAGCAGCAGCAGCAGCAGCAGCGTTTCTTCCGTCATGGTTTTCTTTCGGCTGGTGTTTCCTGGATAATTAAATAAAACTCAGGATCTCATTAGTTTGAATTATTCGTTTCAGGAATTTGTTGGACGCCTCTAATTGGAATACCCATGAGCCTCTGCAACTGTTGCTGTGGAGAAGAAGCCAATCAGAATCAAAAGCTTTGTTGCTGGAAACCTAAACATGTCGCCATAGTTACCAAATTCAGAGCAGGACCGGGAGCTGATTGGATGTTCGTGAGTGAAAAGCATCCTGGGAAACAAAGTGAAACTTCCGTCTTTATGTGATAGAACAGGATCATCTGAAGCTTACTTGTGGTTTCAAATCAACAATCAAATGTCCAACAGAAGTCACATGACGAATGATTTTATTTTATTTTTTTAAGTGAAAAAAGAAAAAAGAAAAATCTTGGAGAAAAACTGAGAAAAGGTTTTTGTAATAAATCAGAATATTTTTCATACAAACAAACAAAAACAATTTTCATAAACTAAAGCTGTTTTCACAAATATATTTTAAAAATTACATAAAAATAACAAAATACTCGCAAAGGATAAGAAAAGTTTCATAAAAAAAGACGAAAATAGCTTTGTTTCGTGAAAAAAAGGGGGGGACATAAAATCTATATTAGAACATGTTTCTCACAAAACTAAAAACAAACAAGCAAAAAAGTTTTGTGTATAAACCGCAGAAAACATGAAAATTCCTGCTTAAATATGAAAAAAAAAGTCTCCCAAAAAATGGGGAAAAAAAATCCTCATAAATAAAAAAATATATAGGAAAGATATTTGTGTAAAATCAAGAAAAGGTAAGACGGGTTTCTCATAAAAATAGGACAAAAATTATTGGAAAAACAAGATAAAAAACTAAAGTTTCTTATAAAAAATGATGAAGATATTGCGGCAGCACCTCGTTGTACTTTGTTACATTTAATGTCAGCAGTTCTAAGCAGATTCGGTCCAGAAGGTCAAACACACTGTTATCACGTCTCCTGATGAATAAAAGAGCTGAAAGGACAGAAAAGTGTCAGACAAAGCCCAGAGGCAGAGGTTCTGACCCGCTGTTTAAATGCACCACAGGGGAAATGTTCTGATTTTCTGCTACATGAACAAAACTGAACTGAAAAGCTGAATAAAGACACAGAAACTAGCAGCATTTTGTTGCATCTACACTTGTAGATTAGGGCAGTTATAAAGCATTAATAAATGATTTATTAAGCATTAATAAAGCATTCATTAAACCCTTTATTCATGGCTCTTTGTGTGGCAGCTTAAATTTTCACTGAGATTTCACCATCATGTCAAAGTTTTGAACACTGAGTTCAGTCGTCCACCTGCATGTTATTGATTCAGTCAATAAAAACCTCCAAAGTGAAGCTTTGACTGATTATCCCATGAAGATATCTATAAAATGTCTATATATCAATAAAAACAAGTTCCATACTATGTCCAAATCCAGGCTAAAAACAAGTCAAAACCCACCTTTGAAACCACTCTAAAACCAATCTCCAAACAGTTCCAAAACCACATCTAGTCCAAATCCAGTCTAAAACCACTTATAAACCCCCCCAAAACCAGTCCAAATCCAGGCTAAAAAGATGTTTAAAACTATGTCCAAAATATCACATCTGAGACCACCCCAAAACTAGTCCAAATCTGGTTGGAAAACAAATCCAACATAAATTAAAAATTATGTTTAAATCAAGTCTAAAGCAAGTTTAAAACCAACACTAAAACCACCCCAAAACCAGTCCAAATGTAGTCTAAAAACAAGTGTAAAACCATGTCTGACACCATCCTAAACCACTCCAAATCTAGCCTAAAAATAAGTCCAAATCTGACATAAAACAACCATGTTGGAAACGTCACTATACCAGTCCAAATCCATTTTCAAACTAGTCCAAATCCAGTCTAGATGTCCATACGAGCATCTAAACATGTAAACTTTACAGCATGTTGTTGGTTTCTTCAGACTTGTAGCTCCGGGCCACTGTGAGGCATGATGAGTTTATTAAGCATTAATAAAGCATTCATTAAACCCTTTATTCATGGCTCTTTGTGTGGCAGCTTAAATTTTCACTGAGATTTCACCATCATGTCAAAGTTTTGGACACTGAGTTCAGTCGTCCACCTGCATGTTATTGATTCAGTCAGTCAAAACCTCCAAAGTGAAGCTTTGATTATTCCATGAAGATATCTATAAAATGTCTATATATCAGTAAAAACAAGTTCCATACTATGTCCAAATCCAGGCTACAAACAAGTCAGAAACCACCTTCGAAACCACCCTAAAACCGATCTACAAACAGTTCCAAAACCCCATCTAGTCCAAATCCAGTCTAAAACCACTTATAAACCCTCCCAAAACCAGTCCAAATCCAGGCTAAAAAGAAGTTTAAAACTATGTCCAAAATATCACATCTGAGACCACCCCAAAACTAGTCCAAATCTGGTTGGAAAACAAATCCAACATAAATTAAAAATTATGTTTAAATCAAGTCTAAAGCAAGTTTAAAACCAACACTAAAACCACCCCAAAACCAGTCCAAATGTAGTCTAGAAACAAGTGTAAAACCATGTCTGAAACCATCCTAAACCACTCCAAATCTAGCCTAAAAATGAGTCCAAATCTGACATAAAACAACCATGTTGGAAACATCACCATACCAGTCCAAATCCATTTTCAAACTAGTCCAAATCCAGTCTAGATGTCCATACGAGCATCTAAACATGTAAACTTTACAGCATGTTGTTGGTTTCTTCAGACTTGTAGCTCCGGGCCACTATGAGGCATGATGAGTTTATTAAGCATTAATCAACCCTTTATTAAATTTTCTTCATGAGAACGTAGCAGCTTGAATTTTCACTGTGAGACTTTCTCTGTCGTGTCAAAGTTTGTGGAAACCGATTTTCTTCTCATTGACTCTGGTTTGATTCTTGTTGACACTGGTTTGATTCGTATTGGCTGATCGAAGGTCGGAGGTGTTTAATGAGACGCTGGCAGATCATTAAAGGCGCTAAACAGTCGACTCTGGCAGCAGTTAACCTGCTTTCACTGTTTCTTCAGGATTAGCGGCTGCTGAGGAGTCATTATAGGACTCAGTCTGGTATTTTTAGCTTCGCTGTAGCTATGTAATGACTCGAGGCTTCGATAACGTCGGCCTCATGCCGGGGTCACACCAGAACATACTGGATCATGTCTGATCTTTGTCATTAATCTACGTATTACTGGAAGAGTCAGTCAGTAAAAACCTCAAAAGGGAGACTTTAGACCAAATGGCTTGTAAAAATATCTACAACCACGTCCCAATCCAGTCTAGAAACAGATCTAAAATGATGTCCAGAACCTTCCCAAAACTGGTCTGAGTCCAGTCGAAAAGCAACTCCAATAACAATCCAAGACCACGTCCAAATCTAGTCTAAACCCAGGGTCAGGTCTAACCTAAACCACATTTTAAACTTTCCCAAAACCAGTCCAAAGAAATACACCAACAGTCGCTGTTTGCAACCCTGCAAACAGAGAAATCTGCTGCTTTTCTGTCTTTAAAACCGTTTTTAACTCTTTGGATTTGGACTGCTGGTCGGACAAAACCTTCATTTTTTTTTTAAAACAAGTTTAATGATTTTCACTGTTTAAAGCTAAAACACGGATCAAACCCAGTTCAGTCAATTGACAGGAAAATAACCTGCAACCATTTTGACATTGGACCAACTGCTCCAATAGATTTCTACGTCACGTTTTTAACTATAAAACACACATGAACATCTGTCTGTGTTGGAATATTCTGTGTTTAAAGTCAAACTATCGACTATCAAACCCAGTTTAGTCAAACAATCTGCAGCTGTTCTGATAGTGGACCAACAGTTTAAATGGACGTTCAAAGAGAAATTAGTTGTTTTCAGCTCTGCAAATAGAAAAAGGTCCTTGTTTTTGGTGTTTTATAGCAGCTTAAACTCAGTATTTTCAGATTTAAACTGTGTGATTCTTTAAAGCAGCTGAGTTTATGCTGACTCGGTAGTAAAAGTTTGATAATAATAAGTCACGTAAGAAGGAAAATGACCATTTGTTTGCAGATTAAAGCTTCTCACGCTGCTCTTTGAAAGGGATATTTTTCATGTTTTGGCAGCTTTTTTCTGTCTATCATCTCCTGTTCTTTCTTTCCTTCCTTTTTTTTTTTTTTTTTGACAGGAGAAGAAGAAAACGCAGCGACGCTCAGAGACCGGCTTCTTCTAGAAAACACCCGAACAGCCACAAACATGAGCAGCAGAGCCTGAACGCAGCACGACTCCAACTGTTCCATACATAATTAAACACACTGATGCATGAAAACATGTCGGAGGCACACAAAGACACAGACGCACACAGTTGCAGTGGAAATGCAGCAGATTCTCAGCATCGCGGGCAGACAAAGGCGGCAGATGGATGCAGATTGTGAAGGTGATGCAGCGACACACCCACGACATGGTCCTACGGGCTGGTTCAAAGCTTTACCTGGTGCTAGTCGACAGGATGCTGCAGCTTCATTCTGTCTGCAGGAGCTTCAGCAGCTACAGTCCACTGATGGAGACGAAACTGAAACAGGAAATGAAAGGATGTGACAGAAGGACTGAAGGAAACTCAGTTAAATCTGCTGCAGCGGCTCTTTGATTTCTGGTGATGCAGAGATTCGCTGCTGCAGCTTCACCGCAAGAAGTGAAAGGGAAGGGAGGGGTGTGTGTCCCTGTGTGTGTGTGTGTGTGTGTGTGTGTGTGTGTGTGTGTGCGCGCCATCTGACAAAGCCTTCAAAATAAAAGCCCGTGGTGTCCTGGCGGCGGTCCCAGAGCCTCACAGACGCTGAAAGCACCACATTGGCTGCATTTATTTAATTTATTTAATGGAATATTTAACAGGGAGCTTTAAGAAGATGCGTCTGAATCTGCACCAGGAGTCAACAGGACATAAATTACTGCACTGCAAATGTATATAAATATATTTAAACAACTGTAACCTGCTGATTGTTCTGGTCAAACAGCCAACAATAGTTTTTGAAGTGTAGCATCATAGAAAACTAACAAATATTTACATGTGAGAAGATTCTGAAGCAGAATTTCTGGAATTTTTTACTTTTATTCCATCAAAAATTATTAAAAATGTCCAAACTGTTTTTCAGTGT
>NW_007578739.1:124313-125954 GCF_000690725.1 Stegastes partitus
CAAATCTGACATAAAACAACCATGTTGGAAACATCACCATACCAGTCCAAATCCATTTTCAAACTAGTCCAAATCCAGTCTAAATGTCCATACAAGCATCTAAACATGTAAACTTTACAGCATGTTGTTGGTTTCTTCAGACTTGTAGCTCCGGGCCACTGTGAGGCATGACGAGTTTATTAAGCATTAATCAACCCTTTATTAAATCTTTATTCTGATAACGCAGCAGCTTGAATTTTCACTGTGAGACTTTCTCTGTCGTGTCAAAGTTTGTGGAAACTGATTTTCTTCTCATTGACTCTGGTTTGATTCTTGTTGACACTGGTTTGATTCGTATTGGCTGATCGAAGGTCGGAGGTGTTTAATGAGACGCTGGCGGATCATTAAAGGCGCTAAACAGTCGACTCTGGCAGTAGTTAACCTGCTTTCACTGTTTCTTCAGGATTAGCGGCTGCTGAGGAGTCATTATAGGACTCAGTCTGGTATTTTTAGCTTCGCTGTAGCTATGTAATGACTCGAGGCTTCGATAACGTCGGCCTCATGCCGGGGTCACACCAGAACATACTGGATCATGTCTGATCTTTGTCATTAATCTACGTATTACTGGAAGAGTCAGTCAGCAAAAACCTCAAAAGGGAGACTTTAGACCAAATGGCTTGTAAAAATATCTACAACCACGTCCAAATCCAGTCTAGAAACAAATCTAAAATCATGTCCAGAACCTTCCCAAAACTGGTCTGAGTCCATCTAAAAACAATTCCAATAACAATCCAAGACCACGTCCAAATCTAGTCTAAAAACAACTCCAATAACAATCCGTGTCCAAATCCAGTCTAAAAACATATCCACAAATAATCTAAAACCACGTTCAAAACCATCCTCAAACCAGTCTGAATCCGGTCTAAAGAATGTTCAAGGTCAATCTAAACTCAAGTCCAAATCCAGTTTGAAACTACATCTAAAACATTTACACACCAGTCCAAATCCAGTTTTAAAGTGAGTCTACAATCACTCTAACAGCAGCGTGAATCCACCTAAAATCCAGTCCCAATCCAGTCTCAAATGATGCCAGGAACTTCTAAGTCCAGTTTAGAAACAAATCCCAGTAAGTTTTGGTAATTTTACAGTTTTATTTGTTGCTATTCATCTTTAAACTAGACAGAATGAGACGAGGTGGTTTTACTCCAGAAACAGAAACTTACTGAACATGAATGCTGCTGCAGAAGCTGATTCTGATCAATGTTCCATTCATGCTGAGTTTCAGCTCTTCTGCCTGGTTTAAACGTGAAAATCTCTTTATTTACTTCATCACTAGATTCATCCTGCACCAGAACAACGAGTCCAAACATCCACCAGAGAACCTTACTAATCCACTAAAGGAACAAGGAGTTCTTTTAGTTCTGATCTCTGCATCATGGACTCAGTCAGCCCCAAAACAAAACTGAAACCAACTTTTAAACCAGTTCAAATCCAGTTTAAAAGAGGTAACAAACCCACTTTTCAGAAAGGCCTAAAATCATCTTTTAAACCAGAGAAAAACCCACGTACGAAAACATCCTAAAACCACATCCAAATCTAGTCTAAACCCAGGGTCAGGTCTAACCTAAACCACATTTTAAACTTTCCCAAAACCAGTCCAAA
>NW_007578739.1:127791-129050 GCF_000690725.1 Stegastes partitus
AAGATTCTGAAGCAGAATTTCTGGAATTTTTTACTTTTATTCCATCAAAAATTATTAAAAATGTCCAAACTGTTTTTCAGTGTTTTGTTTTTTTTTAAATTGACTGCTATTTTACATTTTTTCTCTGTTTTGTCAAATTACAGATATTTAATTCTAAATAACGTCAGATATATTTATTAATGATTAAAAAAAACAGTAAATCATTTAATTACAGATATTCACCATTTTGCTAAAATACAAATAATATCTGGTGGAGACACAGAAAAAAGCATTTATTTACAAATTGACTGTGAAAAAAACAATGAAACTATAACTAAGATGATAAAACTTGAGTGATGTCCTCCTCAAAAATCTGTATTTTCAAAAATAGTCACTTGTTCTTTAACATTGTGTGACCGTAAAATGACCCTATATCACTGGATTCACATCACCTGATAATGTCACTATTTCACAAACGTTTACTGCTATTTTTATAGTTAGCCTGAGAGTTAGCTTGACGGTTAGCCTCACACTTAGTCTGACAGCTATTTAGTTTGACAATTAAACCTGAAAGCTAGCCTGACAGTTAGCCTGACAATCTGACACTTAGCCTGACGATCTGACAGTTATAGTTAGTCGAATAGTTAGCCTGACAGTAAGATATGATAAGATAGGATATGCCTTTATCTATCTCACATTGGAGAAATTCAGTGCTGCCAGCAGCAGTACACACAGAAATACACACATAATAGAAGAACAATGTACATAATAGAAGAAATAGTGCAAACACAAGTATAAAAGTACACATGTAAAAAGAGAATAGTGCAAGTATAGAATAAAAGAATGGGAATTTATAGAAAAAAAGAATATATATGTGAGCTATAGAAAACAAGGAATAAAGAGCCTGATAGTCTGACAGGGTTTTCTGACAGTGATTCTGTTATGGACCAGGTTAGTTTTTCAGCATTAGTTTCCAAAGTAACTGAGTTTGAACCAGAGTCAATTTGCTTTATGGAACCAAAACAACCTGACAGTTGATCAGAGTAACTGTAATAAGCCTGGATTATTTGGTACATTTGCTTCATGGATTGATCCCTGGTTTGAAATCAGTCCAAAACTGGTCTGAAACTACTTTCAATACCATCATACATCCATTATCTATACACCACTTAATCCTCACTAGGGTTGTGGGGGGCTGGAGTCTATCCCAGCTGACTCAGGGTGAAGGCAGGAGACACCCTGGACAGGTCACCAGTCTATCACAGGGCTACACTTAGAGA
>NW_007578739.1:129190-151494 GCF_000690725.1 Stegastes partitus
AAACCAATTCTGTCAGTTGCCGTTTTAAGGTCTACACAGGAAGTGTTAGTTGTTTTAGTTTCATTTTGGAGGTCTACAGGAAGTGTCAGTGTGGTAATGTGTGCTGACACCATGGACGGTCTATAGAGGCTGTATTCAGTGTGTACCTGACAGTGTTGTGTGTTTTTGTGTGTTTACTGCCGCCTAGAGGCCACAGTGAGGAACTGCAGAGCTGCATTAAAACCTGTCCCAGGTGTTCAAACACTGTCAAGAGCAATGTGACATCACAGATCCACATCCTGAGTCACCTGTCAGAATAAGAGTCCAAACCGAAGCAGTCGCGTTAGTCACAGTGATGTTGTGTTTACGTTGTGTGTCGTTCTATAGTAACATCTCTAAAAGACCACAGAGGACCTTGTGTGTGCATCCCTTTGTAGTTGTGTTTCTTTGTAATTGTGTTAGTTTATGGTGCTTTTTTTTGTCCCTCTGTGGTCTTCATAAGTCTTTGTGTGCTTTTGTTTGTCTATTTGAGGTTGTTTTGCATCTATTTGTAGGTATTTTGTGCTTTTTTTTGTGTGGTCTTTTTGTGTCTGTGTATTTTTTGTGTTACATCTCATTGTGTTTGTTCTTCATGAATTTCTTTCCATGAGTACATTTTTGTGCGTCCTCGTAAATTTTCTCTTTGTTAATGTTTTACATCTGTTTGGGAACATTTAATTCCAAGTTGTTTTACGTCTCCTAATAGATGTTTTGCGTGAATATTTTGTGTCTCTTCATGAATGTTTTTTGTGTTGTTGTGAAAGCTTTGTGTCTCAGTGAACATTTTGCATTATCTTTTAGTTTTTTCTTTTCTCCTTGTGGATGTGGTGGCTTGTCGTGAATCTTTTTTTTTTATAAACTTTCTTATTCACTTGTGAAATTTGTACATCTCTTTGTGAATGTTTTGTGTTAAGGCGTGGTTGCTTTGCTAATGTTTGCGTCTTGTGTCTACTTGTAGTTGTTTTATGTCTTTTTGTAAATTTATTGTGTAAACATTTTGTCTCTTTTTGAATGTTCTGCACCAACTTCTACGTGTTTTGTCTCCTTATGGATATTTTGCGTCAATTTGTGAATTTTTTTTTGTGTTACGGTGAACTTTTTTGTTTTTTTGAGAACATTTTGCAATATCTTCCAGCTGTTTTTTTTCTCTTTGACATTGTGTTGTGTCTCTTTGTACTCCTCAAACTGATTTTCAGATTTCTGGAAGAGTCTGTTGCAGAAACTATTCCTGAAATGTTCCCTAAAGGTTGTTTCTCATCTCTGAGTTGATGCTGTTATTGTGAAGGAGCAGAGGAACCGTTTCCGCTGCTCGTCCTGTCTGCGGCTTGGTCTCGTCCTGTCCTCGGTCTCCGCAGCTGTTTGAGTCCGTCCATCATGACCAAGCTGCAGCTGCTCAACTCCTACCTGACGGAGCGGCTGACCGCGGTGGTGAAGGAGATCCTGGACGTGGTGGAGGACACCGTCACCGAGTACCGGGAGGAGACCGCCAGGACCCGGCGGGAGAACGAGAGCCTGCGGAGGCAGCTGCGGGACATCCTGCTGCTGGAGGCCGAGACCGAGTGGCTGAGTAAGGGCCGAGCTAGCCGGCAGAGAGCGCCGTTCCGACCTGCGCTGACACATCGGCGCGGTTTGACCGTACTGAAGGTTTTAACCTCAAATACCGGATAAATTACGGGTTTTAAAGTCTCGACGGGTCGTTAATCATCTGCCTTACATTCGGCATCATTTAAACGAAGCTGTTTTGTTGAAATGTTAAAAAAGACGAGACTGTTATCATTTTTCGCGTTTACTTCATCGTTTCCATCAAGCTAGCTTCGCCTGATGTTGTGAGAGCAGGTTTGTCATGGAAAAAGGCAGGTGGTGTTTTGTTTGTTTGTTGTTTTCAATCGCAGCGACACATGCGCCGAATTCACCTTGAAAGTTTGTTGTCATTAAATGTCTTGAAATATACACCGGTTTTAAAGGTTACCTGTGTGCATTACACAACTAAAGGTTAAATTGGCAGATTGTCGGATGGGGTTTGGCGTGACGCGGTTTGCATGCGGTTAAATTCTGAGGGGAAGTAACTTTCAGAAACTCAGACTGTGGGTCAAGTCGAGGTCTCATTAAAGAGACGTTTCATACACATTTACATGATTTCTGTTTTGTTAAATTGCACTGAAATACAGAAAAATAAAAACAGACTCAGTGTTTGACAAAGAGGTGGAGAAACATCAGCCTGTTTGATTTTAATCTGTCAAGTCTTCAGATCAACAACTATTAGGCCCCTGATGAAAATGAAGTGGAGACTTTTTAACCCTCTGAACTCCAAGCAGCAGTTTCTGGGTTTTTTTGTTTGTTTGTTTCACTTGCATCTAATTTGTGGCTCATTTTCACTGCAACATAAAGTCCTGAACCTCAGTGGAAACAGAACAACCATGAAGGAGGAGAGAGCTCAGAACTGTCTGCTGCCACTTTGACCCAGTTAGAGAGACGCATACATTCAAACAGACGGAAAAAATCTTTAATTATTTATTTTAAAAACAATGGAAATATCTTAAACTAAACATGTTCAGACTTTTCTCCAAGCGTCCACAGGTGTAATCAACACTGGAAAAAATGCCTCCACGTATAGTTACTTAATTATTTACATTTTCATTAGTTTCTGTGCTCTCTGATCTGTGGACACACTGCCTGCAGTTCACCTGAAAACTTGATATTTTTCCACATTTGCTGATGTTTTTGCAGCACGTCTTTAAATTATTGTCTCCAGCTCTTCATCTGACTGCAGCGGGTCAGATGTCGTCTGTACTGACCGTCAGGTTGTTCTCTGCTTCAGGGTCAACCCGGGCCAGTCTTGGTTTTGTGGTTCCGGAGCAGCAGCCCGATGATCCGGAGCGACGCCGCCCCGAGGAGCCGGACTCCACCCTGAACCAGCCCAGACAGCCCCCGGTCAGCGTCGCCAAACCTACACCTGAGCAGCTGCTACCTGAGCAGCTGCTGCCGGTGCACAGCGATGCCCCCCCAGGACCTGTTCTCCTGCCGAGGGACCAGAACCCGGTAGAGCCCTGGGAACCAGTTCTGAAGGCCGACCCTCCTCCAGTGCTGCAGTCACACTCGGTCATCAAGCTTCCCACCGTTGTGGACACTCCTGTTCTAAGGGAGGAGCCTCGGATCAAAGCTGAACCTCAGGAGTTCAAGGTGAGCGAGTCGGACTGTCGGACAGCGAGCACCCACGTGGAGGATTTCAGGATCCGGGCGGACGCAGACCGGACGGTAGCATCGGTGCATCCAGAGCGACAGGAAGCTCAGCACAGCAGAAAGTCTTCTCAGGAGGCGACTGATGACGTCACGGCTGCCGCCTACATCCCTGAACTCGTCCACCGCTGCCCACGCTGTGGCGAAGCGTTCGGTCAGGCCGCCTCGCTGCGCCTCCACCTGGAGCAGAAGAGGAAGACGTACGCCTGCGACTGGTGCTGCAAGTCCTTCGCGCAGTCAGCCGACCTGCGGCGCCACTTGCGGACGCACACTGGCGAGCGGCCGCATCGCTGCACCTTCTGCTCCAAGAGCTTCAGCCAGCGAGGAAACCTGCGACGACACCTGCGCATCCACACAGGCGAGCGTCCGTACAGCTGTCCGTTCTGCTGCCGCACCTTCAGCGACGGCGACACCATGAAGAAGCACAAACGTACGCACTCCGGCGAGAAGCCGTACCGCTGCGCTCAGTGCAACAAGACGTTCAGCAGCACCAGCGGCCTGCAGATCCACCTGAAGAAGGACATGTGCTTCGTGGCCAGCGCCTGATTGGTTGGTTCATACCTGCAGATTTGTACGAATATGATGCAGCTCCACAAAGAAGAGCTCAAATATCCTCTGACGCAGTGCAGCGACGGCCAATCGGAATCCAGGATTCCAGCTGGAGAAGCTGGTTGTCATGACGTCCGTCTTCCCGCCTCTCTGCAGCGCGTTTTCACAGTTTTTAAGTCTCAAAAACAAAGAATTTGTGGAAACAAATCCGCCGGAAACGTCAGAAAACATGCCGACCAGTCAGAGAAGAACCGACCAATCAGAGCAGAGGATGTAAGCGTGACACCGCAGAAACTTTAATGCGACAACACAAACCAGCGAGATTTAAACACGTTTGATTTCCACGTCGATGCAGTTTCTTCCGGACATCAGCACCAAGATTCAGAGTAAAAAGTAGTCTACTAGAAGTATTGTAGGTAAAGAATTTGTTTGATGAAATGAACTTATGAAGGTTTAAAACTGTAGTTGTCATGGTCACGTGTTGTAACGCTGCAGTTTGACGTGTTTAAAGTCGCTGGTTTGTGCTGCAGCGGATGAAGAACCTGAATCTCTTCCTGCTGAGCGTCTTCAAAGCACTTTGAGTTTGTCCAGACGGGACGCGTTGGGTTTTACAGGCAGCTACACAGACATCGTATTTATTTCTCTATTTATTTTTGGTCTGCAGACAGTTTGATCCAGAACAGAGCAACTGACTCTTCCTGCCATTTCAGTTTTTTTGCTTTCATATCATTGATGCAGGTCAAGGTTTCCTCTGTTTGTCCTTCAGCTGCAGCTTAAATATCATCACGTTTCTCTGAGCTGCCAGTTTATCGAGGAAACCCTCCATCATCAGGCAGGTCAGTGTTTCTACACACAGAAGTACCTTTTTTTTTGTTTTATTTTTTAAATCTCAGCAGGAGACTGTAGTAAAGAATCTGGAAAAGGACAAAGATGCAGGAACCATGTTGTCAGAAGTACAGATCTGAGGTGCAATCAGAATGTTATGACAGTGTTTGTGGTCTGTGTGCATTTTGTATTGACAAATGTTCCAGTTTGTTAACATACTGTTGTGAACTAAAGTTTACACACTCATGTATATCATAGCAGTCTTGAGTTTCCAACGACTCCTATAACTTTATTTTCTACGATGAAATCATTGAAACACATGAATCTTTGTTGTTTCATAGATTTATTATAGATCTGCTGGAAATATGACGATCTGCTGGGTCAAAAATGCACATTCAGCAACTCGAATTATCAGTTCTGATGATGTAGAAAGTTTTGTTAATCAGATGTTCTTAGGTTCAGTTTAAATAGAACCCATTTGATCCACTCATTAGGTTGAGCCACAAACACTAGAGTGGGGAAGTCTGAGGAGCTCAGCAGAGATCTGAAACAGCGAATCATTGTTTTGAACAAGTCAAGAAAGTCCCCTGGAGATATTTCAGAGCAGCTACAGATTTCAAAGTCATCTGTGTAAACAACTGTTTGTCAGTATAAAGTGAATGGTACAGTCGTGTCACTGCCACGATCAGGAAGAAAACACAAACTGTCACCTGAGGGTTAAACTACAAAGCAAGTTTGACATAGCCGGGCTTTCTTTGTGTAAGTCAACATGAGAAAAGCTGAAGCTCAAGATTTCTGCATCACCAGCTGTGAATACATGTGGGGTTATATGTATATGTATGAGGTGTACCATACTGTACCTGCACGGCTTCGTTCAGTGATATTAGTAATGTACAGTTCAGCATGTTTGAAGATGAAACACATTCCCTCAGCTGAGAATCTGTATCGCTCACTGAGAATAGTCAGGAAGCAATCTGGTTAAAAGGAGACGCTTCTTCCAGCCGATTTAAACCCGAAGCTCTGAACAGAACCTGCTCCTGACCAGGTTAGCTCCACAGCATCAGTTACCATGGAGATCTAGCAGGTTAAAAGAGAGACGCCTTCATGACACTGAGGACACTGTCTTGAGGCTCAACATATCTGAAACCCATTAATATTGCTTCATAGTACAGTCCTCTGCTGCTGAGCGACAGTTGGTCAGGATGGTCAAGAGTCAGCCAAGAATCCCCAAAAAGCAGATCTGCAATGAATCAGAAGCTGCTGGGACACAGCTGTCAGTGTCCACAGTGTTTTACATCAACATGAGCTGAGAGGCTGCATGAAGACAGAAGTTCTTCTAGAAGTAGAACCTTAAAGGTCAACTGAAGCTTGTGCTGATCACATGGACCAAGAAAAGACCTTCTGGAGGAAAGTTCTGTGGTCAGATGAAAGCAAAATGTAGCTTTTTGGCCACAATGAGCAGAAACATGTTTCGGGGACGAGAAGTTGAGGCCTTCAACCCCAAGAACACCAAACCTACCATCAAGCACGGTGGTGGCAGTATCATGCTCTGAGGGTGCCCTGCTGCTAGTGGAACTGGTGCTTTACACAAAGTAAATTGAATCATGAAGAAGGAGGATTATCAAAGAAATGGTTAAATCAGGCTGGAATGAAGGTTTTCGACTGGTCTCCCCAAAATGGCCAAAGGCCCTTTAACCAAGTACTAGCACTAGCATATATACTTCTGACTCAGCAGTTTTTTTCAGTTTTCCGGATGACTTAACCTGTCTAAGAACTAAAATACGTGATTGTCTTTTGTGACAAAGATTCATGTGTTTCAATGATTCCACCATAGACAATTCAGTTATAGGAGTCATTGGAAACTCATGACCAGACTCGTATGTAAAAACCCGATGTTTACAGGTAAACACTGATGTTTACAGGTAAACACGGCGGTGAGGAGTGGAAGCTGATAAAGCAGTAGCTCAGACGTCTGTGTTTTTGAAGTCAAACAGGTGTCTTCATGTCTGGCGCTGCAGCTTAGAGGATTTCTGCTGATAAATAATTCTGTTAGAAAACGCTGCTGCTGCGCCAAAAATAACTCAATTTATTTTCTGTTTGTGTTGGTCTTGATCCTGTCCTGGACGTCTTCAGAGCAGAAACCAGCAGATCTTATATTTACTGTTTCAGCAGCTTGAGGAGATTCAGTGTGAATTTACTTCATCAGTATTTAGGATCGATGTGAAACTTCTTGTTTGTTTGTTTGTTTTTTAGACAAATAAATAAATAAATGTTGAGTAAAACTGATAGTTTCTGTGCTCAGAATGTAGAATCACAGACGGATGTTACGAACACAGCAGCACTTTCTACATGTAGATCAGGGTTTTATTGATTACATCATGTTTTATGTTCTAATCTCACTTCGAGGTTTTGTTTGACGATGTTCCTAAACTAAGCTCTATTAAAACAGATATTCTGGATTTCTGTCTTAATTTATTGATTTTAAGAACCTTCCTCTTGTTTCCAGATATTAACGCTGAAGCTGACATGTCTTTAAGGACAAATAATCCAGTTTGAAGCTTCTGTAACTTACATTTCTGACAGTTTGTTGGTTATGTGAAGCTCTGCAGGACGAAATCTGAGCTTTTTAAAGTAATATTTAAACTGTAAAGAAGATTCTGTAAAGAAATATGTGAAAATCTGGCAAAAGGGCCAAAAGAAATACGTTAAAAAACGATTGTATTACACTATAATCAAAAACTTTTTTTTTTTTTACTGTTAATACATAAATTAATTAATATTTCCATGTGATTTAAGTAGTTATTTGTAATATAACAAAACAAGGTAAATCTGTAAAATGACAGAAATTTATTTCTCAATTCCTAATGAACTTTTTTTTTTAAACAGGAACTATATTTGCATTTTTACATGTATTTATGCTGATATTGCATCACTTTTTATCATTTTGCGTCAGTTTCTGGTCCTCTTGTTTGTCTTTTATGCATTTTTTGTGCATTAGTGTTGGTTTTGCACGACATTTTTATTGGTTTGCATCTTTTTTTTCCTGATGTTTTTCTTTATTTTTGTCAATGTTTTGTGGCTTTTTGTAGTTGGTTTATTTTTGCATTCCGTGTTTCTTTGAGGTGGTTTTGACTCTGCAGTTGCTTCGTGTTTATTTTGCGTCTATCGGGTCCTTTTGTCTGTTTTTGTGGTTGTTCTGCATTTATCTGTGCTCATTTTGCATCCCTTTGGGTCTCTCTGCGATCACGTTGCACCGAGCGAATGAGTGAATACATTTCGATGTGAGCAGGAGTCGTTGGCGTTGTGCAGCTGCAGTTGTGTTTTGCGTCTGTAGGGGGCAGCATGACTCCACTGAGCACTGACGGCCTGAGAACAGAACCACACTCAGTCTGCTGTCTGTCTGAGTTGCATTCCAAATTTATTGTTGCATCTTACATAAAACACCTGATAGAAATGTAAGAACACCTGTAAAGCACGAGATCAGTGTAAACAACGATATTGTATAGAAAGCCACATCCGTACATTCAGTCGTGCATAAGAAGGAACAAGAACACTGTAAACAGGAGAACAGGAGCTGAACCTGCTGTCAGCTCTCTCGTCATGTCTCACTTCAACACTTGGATTAGAAAACAGGCAGGAGGGGAGTATAGAGATAGAAAGTCAACATATTGCATCATGCAACAACGAGGAAGAACCACTTGTATTGATATCATCAGCATCATCATCATCATCATCATCATCAGCGGGATGCACTTAGTTTTTTCACAGTCATACTGAAGAGTGCAATAGAGACGTGATCTGTGTGATATGGAGCATGACGGGTAGAACGGTCATTGGCTCGATAATGAGAAGCTTGTTTTGGATTTTCTTGGTAAATCTGCCACCGTCTCCTCTGTAAACTGTTCTTTGTGCTGATAAAGAGAGGAAGGATGGAAGCGGTAGAAGTTAGAAAAGTTTTAATTTCCCATAAAAATGACATCATATTCTCTGTTTATTACGTCTGAAATCATCGCTGGCGTTCTGCTCGACCATCTCCGATTTGTCTTAACCGTTTATACTGTAAAATAATAATATTTGTGAAATCTTACATTGATATATCAAATACTTTCCAAAATAACACTTCGGACCCACTTCCACTGGGTTAGTTTTTTGCACATTAGGTTTCACAATATCTCAGGAACTACTGAAGGTTCATTACATCTCAAATCATCATATTTCTCTTGACCATCTCTGATTTGCCTGAAGCAACAGCATAAAATCAGATCTGTATAAAGATAGTTGTGAAATTTTAGATCGAATACTGTGGCTGTAATAAACGGGTTCGATATCAGCTTCCTTCTGTACATGTGTTGAACTGCACATGCCATAACAAGCTACAGCAACTCTCTGCAGTCACACTTTTCTCCGAGGATTGGCCAGTCTAGTTTGTCAAGAAGTTACTCAGGGATTAAGGACAGAAGTTCCTGTGGCACATTGAGATCTGTGCCAAAGCCACAGGAAGATTCAACAAATTAGTTTCAGCCGTAGCTTGTATACGAAAGATGGACATAGCCTCCAGGTCTGAAAAGTGATGCTATTCTGTCTAACAACCAGCTAGAGGCCTGTGGTGGTATAGAAGTCAATAAAAATAAGAGACTGTTTGTCATGGTAAATATTTTCCTAATAAGCGTATTGTCTCAAGTCAAGTTGCGATCAAGTTTTGTACCCCTGATCCGAGTCGTTTAGCATCTGCCAATAAGCCGATACTGTTATCCGAGATAAAACACTTTCATGTATTGTAGATGAGCTGTAGTACCTGGAGCCTCTTACTGTTTAATACTGCAGAATCTAAAGGAGGCGGTTACTTAGGCCTCGTCCACACGTAGCAGGGTATCTCATAAAACTAAGATATTTTTCTACGCAGATTTACGACATTGAAAACAATTCTTTCAAAAACCTCCGACCAAAGTGAAGATCTGTGTGAATCTTCCGTTTATGTCTGCATGTGAACATCAATAGCTGGGGTTTTAGGTTTCCAAACATCACTGCCTGCAACTAAATATGTTCTTTACCTGTGTTTACATTTAGAAACAGCGTGGACGCCCTCAAAACTGTGTTGGCGTTGTCTCTTGTCCAGGCAGAACACAGGCGAAGGACGGCGTTAAGGACGGTTATTTTCCGCCACCTTGTCATTCCACGTCCAAGACATGTTCTCCATCAAAGACACTGACACCGGTTTTGGCTCAGACTGGGACACACTGCCAGCTGGTGGGAGAACTTTGAGACGGAAATCGTGCTCCCGGAGGAACGGCGTGACAGTTTCCGTATGTCCCGGTCGTTGCTCCTGTCATCGGCGTTATCACATCCTCACGTAGAAAATGAATGTGCTTAAAAACACACGTATGCGGTTTGGTGTGGATGAATTCTTTTTCTAATATCGAGGTGGTGTGTACGTAAGTTTTTTTCTAGTCAGAAGGGGGACGATATTCAGTTTTACAAAAACCCTGCTACGTGTGGACAAGGCCTTAGACTACAGGCACTTCTTATTGGCAAGCAGAGAGCATTGTGGGGGTTTAGCTTGTAAAAGGGCACCATGACAAAGACTGGTGGAGCTTCATGACCTCCAGCCAGTGGTCACGTATTCAGTCAGAACCTCTAGTCTCAATCACTGGTTTCTTTAATACAGCATGAACTTTTAGTAAGCTATGGTCCCATTTGGAGGAAAATAGATGACCAAGCAGAGTACTCTTCAAAACAGTACTCTGCAAACCGATGAGTGACGTCACGGTGGCTACATCCATCTTTCTATACAGTCCACAACACGAGACATGGCCATGCATGTTTCTTACAATCTGAATTAGAATTGTATGTAAATCTTGCACAACATGCAGGTAATAAACAAACCTTGAGGTGAATTGATAAGAATTAAAAAAATAATTAAGTGATTTGATTGGCTGTATGCAAAAAGTTTATGTAAACATGGAAATTGAGTGGAAACAGCAAGTAGGAAACCAAAAATGAAGGATTTCGCCAGGCTGAAGTGGAAGAAAACCCATGCAATTAACTTCATATGACAAATCTACATTGCGTCTGCTTCACTTTGGTGGGCTCTACCCTTCATGTGTAACCCTGTTGTGTATGTATAAATGCAGGTGTGGTGCTGACAGTGCTTCAATCCAGATGATCGGTAATGAAGGCACACCGCCACGCTGCTCCTGCTTCACCCTGCTCTCCAACCATCATGATGACTCTTATTGTAATATAATACACTCGTCCTCTCGGTTACTGGTGATTCCTGTGGTGAAGTTGCTCGCGTCCATCCGTTAAAGAAACCAGAGGATCCCTGTGAACCATGTGATCCCTGACAGTGACGTCTGCATTTGTGGAGGCTGCTGCTGCTCACCGTTAGTCATGGCTCAGGGTTCGCGGCAGCTCATTGGTCAGGATGTGCCACCGCTCCACCCTGCGGCCCTTGTTCTTCAGGCAGTCCGTCCAGTGGCGGAGGGCATCGCCCTGGGACTGGCAGCTGAGACAGACGCCACCTAAACAACAGGAAGCACAGGAAGAGTTAGACGTCCATTGTTGTCCTACTAAGTACATCTAGGAGTCATGAGCTTTTAGGCGAACCCTCGGATACCCTCATAATTTCTATGCAGATATGTGGAAGTCCATTATCTCTTTGTGTACACCTGTAAGCCCTGATTGTCCTGAAATGGACACATGGGAATTTGTTATTGTCTCTCTATGGGTACCTGTGAGTCTTTACATTCTTTTTAGACACCTGGGAGTTATTTTTGTCTTGGTGGACACCTAGTGGTCAGTATGGTCTTTATGGACGCTGAGGAGTCTTCCTCGTCTTTACGTTGACACCTGGGAATCTTTAGTGTCTTTATGTGGACACCTGAGAGTCATTATTGTCTTTATGTTGACACCTGAGACTTTTATTGTCTTCATGTGGACACCTGGGACTGTTTGTTGTCTTTATATGGACACCTGGGAGTCTTTGTTGTCTTTATGTGGACACCTGGGAGTTTTTGTTGTCTTAGTTTCCCAGCTGAGAGTCAATACAATCTTTATATGGACACCTGGGAGTCATTGTTGTCTTCATATGGACAAATCTGAAGACAAGTTGCTCATGAACCCAAACTAACATCTGTAACAAACAAATGTAGTAACTTATAATCAAAAAAAAGTGAAGCTGTAAGTTTAGAAGTTCGTTTCTTTAAACAATTTAAAAGCATCTGAAAAGTATTTTTCATTTACCAGCAGAAAAATAATTTACAGTGGAAACAAGAAAAAAGTTTTCCCTTTCATTATTGCAGATAAAATGTTAATTCTTCCAAATAAAATGCTTGATAATGTAACTGTTAACATGACTCTGCTAACAAATGATAGAGCTTCAATGCAAAGATGCCTCATGATGTTCTGGGTGCTGATTGGTGTCCTGACAGCTCATCTGAAAAGATTATTTTCTGCTTGAAAACTCCAGCAATCAGCACTGTGTTTCCATATTTAACCAGAACGTGAACATAATGACAGAAAGAGCTAAACTACGGAAATTAGCGCAGGAAAAGAACGAGATCAGAAATACAGATGGTTCGTGTGATAAATATGCAGTAATAACCTCCACAAGCTGAGCAGCTTTGCCGGCACTAATGAGCAGCATGTGTTAGACTCATTAATATTTACAGCGTTTTCTCACAGCTGAAGCAGAGAATGGTCCTGTTAAAAACTTTCTACACCAACACTGACAGACTGACTTCCTGTCAGCCGTAGAACTGATATCCGAGAGTTTTCCCAAAAAGCCTTGAGGCGTTCGTGGACCACAGGGCGTCACTTTTCACTTCATGCTCAGAGTGGAGGAGTGATCTCACCGATGAAGTCATTGGAGCGTCCCAGGTCATAGTCCCACACCGTCACCTCCAGCGTCTTATTGGCCAACTCCGATAGCGAGATCTCATAGAAAAACTCCTGCAGAGCAAACATGATTCAGATTCAAGACGGCGTGAAGGGCTGCAAGGTCCAGCATGAGAAACCTCCTGAACAGCTCAGTGCTGAATTCATTCCCATGCCGACTTTTGATTGTGGCGGGTTTTTATTTGACCAACAGGTTTCTTCTGGTTGGAAATGATGTAAACAAGCAACAGAAGACAGAAAGACACAGTGCTGAAGATGTTAATGGTCATTATTAGCTATTTGAGTCTCCAAAATTACAAATTTTTGTGTCACATTATGTTTATTTTCCATTTTTTGGGTCAAGTTCTGGTTATCGTTTTTTGGTCATTATGCATGACATCTATGAGACCCAGTCTTGATATTTTTCCATCACCAAAAGGGCTTAAATCAAATTTGTTGCAGGAGACGCATGTTCTGGTTATCATGTATGAGGGAGAAACACAAGACATTCCTGAGAGGTTTTTCCTGCAGATCTGGGGGTAAAGTGGCCAGAAGGGACCAAATTTAAATGAAATAATAACTGCAGAGAGCGAGCAGGAGGTTGTTAAAGCTTCGACCGGCTGGGGTGAAGCAGTTGGGGGTTCTCACCTCGTTAAATTCAGGGTTCAGGGTCTTTTTCATCACGGTTGTTTTGTGCTTGGATTTCTTCTGTATGTCGGGCTTCAAGTATCTGAAAAAGAGAGAAAAACTGTTTACTTTTGATTTATGCTACGTGACTGACCATTGAGCTGCTGTGTGGAGCCTGTCAATGCAATTATATATGTACAAAGTGTTTGCTCTTCTCAGTGCTTTAATAATGACTGTTTGATTTTGCTGAAAGTGAAGTTTGAGAGAAATTGACACATTTCAAGGCAGCACTTAAGCAGCATGGCTACCAAAACAACCTGCAGCGAGCCCGGTGGGACCATCATTAGTTTTTAATGATCAGAGATGAACCATCAGATCATATCAGTGACTTGCAAATTCCTATCTTTGTGACTGTGAGGCTGATTATAAATCCATTAATGAGAGAACCACAGTGAGAGGACTGAAGAAGAGTTTAATTACTGCAGCCTGCAGCATACTGCTGCTCTGCAGGACCACTTTCACGCTGCAGTCTGATGAAATCGTGCGAGTCATCAGTAATGAAGCTGTGATTAATAATTAATCGCACCAAGTCAGTTTTACAGTGTGTTACAGCTCAACAACTGTAACAAACCAGGGACGTAACAAACTGTATGGTGACTGAAATATATTGATTTTTATCAAAAGAACAAACCAAAATTTGCATTTAGGGAACAGAACAAACAGAAAACCATGCTGCTGGTGTCTGGAGAATGGCCAGCTCCTGTCAGAGAGAGATCCTGTTGGAGCACAAGAGCAAGAATGACTGAGGGAGGCTTTTATATGCCTGAGCCACCGGCCCAGGTTTGGTTTTATCAGCTGATGACCCTCATTTAGCTTCTGCCACAGAAAACACACGACCCTCCACCAGTCGTGGACTGTCGTTATTATTATTGTTATTGTCTTCACAAGTGCAGCACTTTGAACATCTGTCTTTGTTGGGACCCTAACCTGAACCCGATTCTAACCTGAACCCTAAAACCAGCTCTCTGAATCTCAGTAACTGAGGACTGAATGTAAGGTCTAAAAGTCAACTAACTTTACTCTAGCTTACCCTACCACTTCACCTTCTCCTAACCGGAGCTAAACTTAAGCCAATCTTTAAGTAGCATTAACCTAACTTTAACGTCACCATACCCCATTAAAACTTTAACTTGCTCCTAAACATTCCCTAACCCTTCCCTGACCCAATATAAACCAACCCAACGTTAAAGTAACCTGCCTCTTAGCCTTAGCATAAAGTTCCCCTAACTTATCTTAAACTTTAACCCAACTTTGAAGTAACATTCCTCTCACCTTAACTTGACTTTAGTTTAACTTCATTCTAAATCAACCATACATTACCTACTTTAATTCTTCCTAACCGAACTGGATCCGTAACCCAACCCTAAAATAATCTTGTTCTAGCCTAACCATAATTTAATCTTACCCTGCCTCACCCTCCCATTACCTCAAACTAAGCCCAGCTTAACCTAACCTAACCTTATCGAGACTTGTCTGTGTCCCTGTAAGGACACTGAGTTCCTACAGTGTGAATGTATTAACAGAAGTATCTCCCAACACTTTCAGTAACCTGTGTACAGTGTTGGTACAGGATTCCTTCAAATAACCTGCCTCTAACATTAAATTAACCTTCCCGAACTTAACCGTACCATATTTAGCCTCAGGTTAAAATTCACTTAACTAATTTTAAGCTTTAACCAAACCTTGAAGTAACATTCCTCTAACCTTAATTTGACTTTAACTTTATCCTAATTCAACCGTACATTACTTAACCTTAGTTCTTCCTTACCTAACTGCCTTATTTCTTTAGCCCAACCCTAAAATAACTTGCTCTAGCTTTACCATATTAAATCAAACTAACCGTAGCCTAACCCAACTTTACCTCATCAGGACTTCTCTGTGTCCCTATAAGGACACTGAGTCCTCACAGTGTGTCCTCAGATGTGTGTCGCCACATTGTCACTGATCTGGGTCCAGTGTTGGTATATGACTAACATGAGCTGGAGGCCTGAGCTGTACACGAGCAGCAGCAGAGTCATTGGAGCAGACATAGCTGAGCTGTAATTGGTTCTGACCAATTATTTTAAAGATGACACAAGGAAATGATAAAAGCGAGGTGTGGACTCGCTTGACTGCCTCCTGTTCATCGCTGTCACCCCCCATTTTGGGCTCCTGGTACCCTGCTGTCGGTCTGGGGACGCTGTGCAGGAGATGAAGGAGCTCCGAGCTGCCGGCTGGAATATTAAATCTGTTCATTTCCTCTGAATTGACTCCAAGTGCTGAGCTGCTGTCTCACAGCTGAGGCTGCTGATCCACTGAGGCCAACCCTGCAGACACCAGTCGATATGTCTGACTGCTTTAAAAAGGAATTAATGTTTTAGTTTTAGCTCACAGCCAGTTTGCAATAAAAAGTATCAGAGCAGGGATCTGGTGGCTTGCTGCATTATAGGTCATAAGCTCCGCCCCTTTTATGCTAACAAATGTGACATGAGCCAAACTTTTAAAATTATCTCCAAAAATCCGCCACATCAATATTTTTTGGTTTTCAAAAAATACTTGCTTTGTTTCTAAAGTTTTTCTGAGCACTGTTAAAATATGTGAATATATATATATATATATTCACAGATATGGCGATATGAGTAATAATTTTAGCGGGAGTTGTAATTATTGCATTTCTTTTCCACTGAAATAAATCTAAAAACAATGTGATTGTTTTTATTTTTTTTATCACATTTCCTTACATCTGGGAAATACGTAGACCAAGACGTCACTGTAGCATCAGTGCTTCCTTCACAATCCTATGTTGAGTTTACCGTCATCAAAAAGCTTCTGTTATTGTCAATATGATTATTATTCAGTCATCAAAATAGTGAATCATGACAGCAAAGTTTTGTCTTCGTGAAACTTTCCTTCTAAACGTTTCTTGTGACTGAATAAGTCAAAGTAACATTTGCAGTTTATATTGTAATCAGGCCTGACGTTAATGAGGGTTAGAGTTATTTCTGATGCTTAGGCTGTATGTGTTTGCTTTGTTTAATGTTCTTCTTCATATTTGGAAGCTAGACTGAATAACATGACTTACAGATAGGTTTTATGTAATGATCTCTTTTTGCAGTTATCATATGAAGTATAATCTTTTAAATATACCTGCTGTGGTTGAAATCATGTGGTTTTGACATGAATAACATTTCAGTCACAGCGTGGGAGCTGCAGCACCTTTTGCCAGGTGGAAAACTACATTAAATGAGTTGAATTTGTCCTTTAAAGATCTTTCAACCAGTAAAAAACAAAAAAACAAAACAGCTGTATTGGTATGTATGTCTGACACGGAGCAGGGAAAACAATGCAGAGAAGTGCAAAAGAGTTAAAAGGAGTATCGACCTATTTTAAGCCGATACATTGGCTGAAGTGCTGCAGTGACACAGCCTGCTGATATTCTGGAGGCGGCAGTCGCTTCTAAAACCGTTGAATCTCTGTTCGACCTCTCAGCTGTCAGTCGCCTCCTTGTTCTGGCTCCGGCTCAGTTTGTATTCTGACAGCGTGCAGCATTAATATAAAACCTGTCGTCCTCTTCAAAGCAAGTGTCCCTCGAGAGCCGGAGGAAACAAAAGCAAGGAGAAGCCTTAAATCCCCAACTGCGGCCCCTGGTGTTTCCTCCGGACGAGACGCTGTCTTCTGTTTTTTTATTTCATTATCCTCCCTGCCTGCAGACAGATGGGTTTTTTTCCTCAACAAAAAACGGCATCATTGATTAGAACGGCTAATAAGATGGCAGAACTCCAGCTTTTAATTGTCTCGGTGTGGTGGAAATGTGAGATTCAGTCCTCAGTGAGGTCTGCAGGAGGTTCGACGAGTTATTGTGAACAGTTACAGTTATAAAGGTCACATCTGAACACATGAGATTACATGTTGATGGTTTATTACATACATTCAGCTTTTTTTTCTTCAGGGTTAGCTCATCTCTGAGCTTGTCTGTTTTGAGCTTGTACCCAAAATCTAATAAATACATTTCTATTTCATTGAATTTTTCACTAAAGCATTCTTCACTGTTCAGTTAATGTGTTTCAAATTTCAGGTAAACTGGAAAGGAGCAAAATTAACAATAAAACAATATCTTTGTAGATACACAGAAATACATGAAATCGGGAAACTGTTTACAATTTACTTGTCAGAAAAAAAAAAAAAATAAAATGTTTCCAGTGTTTATCTGTAAACATTTTATGTTTTATTTTTTCTGGCATTTTTCATTTTATTCTTATTTTTTAACTTTTAAAGTTTAGTTCTATACAACAAAAACAAGGAACCAGAAAGTGAATGTTGAAGTTGTGCAACTCTCGTTTTAGTTTGTTTGTGTTTGTTTGTGTTTAACTTTGGGTTTTCGGTCCTACGACGGTGGTTCACTTCTTCCCAGGTACATCACCATGGTAACTGATGCTGAACCTCCACAGCAGGTTTGATGTTCAAGGATGTTTTTATTTTTGTTCTTCACTTTGTTCAAAAACAGTTTCACACCTACTAGCAGCTGGAACACTAAAGCTGTCTTACACAATGACAATATCACAGTGAATGTGAGATTATTGAACTCATTGCCATGAAAACTGTTTTATTTTTGTTACTCAATTCTTTTCTAATTTGTCTTTTTTGTGAGCAGCATAAAGGGACGACATCTGTCATTTCTTTATACAATGTTGTGCTTTTATATTGATAATTTAGTAACATTTTGAATAAGAAACAAACATGAAGCCGTTTAAACATACAGAAATATAAACCTGTCCATGTTTTTGATTGGTCATCTGTTGCTAAGTGCCTCTTTAATGTGAACACGCTCATATCCCAGTTCAGAAACTCTGGTTGATTTAATGAGTTGATAACCAACTTGTCCAGACTGTGACTGTTTGGTTCAGTGAAGGCAGATAATGAAAATATATCCTGGATATGTTGAACCTGCTTTGTGCTTTCATTCCTCAGATCTCAGCACAAAGCTAAAGTTAGGTTAGTCAGGATAGTTTAGTCAGGTTAGATTATGTTAGTTGAGCTTAGATTGGGTTAGGTAAGTAAAGTTAGGTTAGTCGGGTTAAGTTAGTCAGGTTAGGCTCATCAGATGAGGTTGGTCAGGTCAGGTCAGGTTAGTCAAGTTAGATTAGCCTGGTTAGGTTAGACAGGCTAAGTTAGTCAGGTTAGTTTAGTCTGGTTAGGCTAGTTTGTTTATGTATTGTTAGTCTGGTTACTGTAACACAGTTAGGTTAATCACATTAGTTTATAAAAAAAAAAGCGAAATGTCATTGTTATTGCGATTTACAACAAAACTGATCAATTTCGTTACCATGACTAATAAGTCAAGTTAGGGTGGTCTGGTTTGGCTGGTCAGGTTAGGTTAGTGGGCTGCAAGGTGGAGAGGTGGAAAGCACTGTCGCCTCACAGCTAGAAGGTCGCCAGTTTGCATCCCGGTGAGGACACCCGGGATCTTTCTGTGTGGAGTTTGCATGTTCTCCCCGTGCAGCGTGGGTTCTCTCCAGGTTCTCCGGCTTCCTCCCACAGTCCAAAAACATGTTGAGGTTAATTGGTGATTCTAAATTGTCCGTAGGTGTGAATGTGAGTGTGCTTGGTTGTCTGTCTCTAAGTGTAGCCCTGTGATAGACTGGTGACCTGTCCAGGGTGTCCTCTGCCTTCACCCTGGGATAGACTCCAGCCCCCCATGACCCTAGTGAGGATTAAGCGGTGTATAGATGATGGATGAATGGAGGTCAGTGCAGGACTGAACTGAACAGTTTATTATGACAGTGTGTCTGAGCTCTTACATTTTGACGTACGGGTCGGAGAACCCGTTGACGTCCATGGCTGCCAGGTGGGCGCAGCGCTTCACACCGACACAAAGACCGCCACTGCGACGGCCTTCACTTCCTGCTTCAACGTCTTCGTCCTCCGAGCTGAGAGGAGGCAGAAACTGCAGCGAGAGAAGAAGACGACCTCTTTCCTCCAGACTGTGCAGCTGCTCGTTCTCCCACTGAGGACAAGAACACAGCAGGAGGTTAGGTTAGACCGGTTAGTCAAATTAGCCTGGTTAGGTTAGTCAGGTTAGGTTGGTCTAGTTCAGTCTTTCTAGGTAAAGTTGGAATTGTAGCCTGTAAAAAAAACAAAAAATGAAGATAAAATCAGCCTCAGTCACATTTATAAACCTGTTGTGACACTTGTAAAATCTAGAGATGTTTATTTTCCCTTGAGGACGAATCTCAGTGACTCTAATCCTGAATTTTCATGTAGCACAACAAAGACGTCACAGTGTTCACATATCAACATCTCTAAAGCTAATCAGGACTAATGTGGTTATGTGTAATGTGAACATAGCCAACATCAGAGAATGACCACATTTAAGCCCCCCAGAGGATGATCCCGGTCTGATGTGGAGGTGTAATACTTGACGTATGTCAGCATTAGGAGATGAGTATTTTATGACCTTACGCCATAAAAGTTGACTTCTATTGAAAAGTTATGGTGCTAGTCTTTATTATAGTGACTAAATTAACCATAAAGTTTTAAATATATTCCGATCACACAGCAGAGAAATGTCCGGTGTTTAATGTCTGATCCTACATGTCCGTTCTGTTTTGATATTTCGTTCCTCTGGCGAGACACGGTGGCCTTTGGTATTCCAGCTGCTTTGTTGTTTTCGCTTCGAACTGAAAAGTTTTCAGATCAGCTCCCACAGGTGAGGACGCTCGTGGACATCAAACCCACATTTAGCAGATTAAACACAAATGAATCGCACTGATTCTGTTCCTCTGTGTGTGTGTGGACGCTCATCCCGTCTGAATATTCTGCTGTTTGATGTCACGGTCTCTCCCTGTGGGTCAGACTGAACTTTCAGCTTTTCTGCTTCAAGGATTTATCTGTTTCGATGAACTGCATTGGTTTGAATCCTCTTACAGTGTTAGTAAATGAGATGTTGCACCGCTGTTTCGGATTGACAGCAAAAGATTTAAGTGTGAGCAAAGACTAGAGAGTAACATTCAACATCTGTGTGGAGTTGAGGTGGAAATGCACTGTAAAAAAAAAACAGCTGGGGCACCAAACAACACTAAAAATAACGTCCCTATACTTTGATTTTACGCCGTGCCTTTAAAATCCTTCCAGGGCCTACTGCTGAGAAACATCCACACATCATGATGCTGCCACCACCATGCTTCAAAGTGTGTGTGTGCAGATGTATGAACAGTGTCTTCCATCTCAGCTGCTGAAGCTTGTAAGTCCTTCAGAGGACTCATAGGAGTCTCGGTGGCCTCCATCACTCATCTCTCTCTTGCTCTCTGCAGATTTACAGATTTTGTGCATGTTCAGAATCATTTTATAAATAAATTTTCCTCTGTTGTCACTAATTGTGTCTAATTTTAAAAGTATATTTAGGTAACCTGAGAAGGTAGACCGGAGAAGGAAAAAAAAAAAAAAACACAGAGCCATGAGTTTGTTGTCATTGCTCTTTGTTTCTTTAGACAGGAGTGGAACAGCAACCTGAGAGATGGTGGCGTTGGTGTTTGATAGTCACAAACATTCAGGAAAGAACTATGCATCACCAAAGGTTTGGACTGTTTTAGTATCAGACAATGTTGTTTTCACTTTAGTGTTGATCGTTCTTCCTTTATAGCATAGTTGTTGATTTTCTGTTCATGTTTTAACGACTCTTTTTGTCTTCGAAGCCACATTCTCTGAGACATGCTGGTCCTATAGTCCTAAATGTAATCAACAAATCTATTCAGTATGAAACTTGAATTTGTGACATTATGATACACTTTAACTGTTTATACTGTTTATTTTTTTTATGTTAAAACATTTTAATTTTCTCTTTTAAAAATATATAAAAACCTAAATGTCCGGCATGGGGATTCACAGTATTTTTTTGTGATATTAATTAGATTTTCATGTACTTTAAAAACACCAACGAAATCTGTAGAATTATGATTCTTTGTTTTCACAGTGTGCCTGAACCTGCCAGCTGAAGCTAAAAGCGTTACATCGACTTTTAGCTTCATCTGAAAACAGAACAGCAGTTAGTGGGAGTTAAATCCCACTGAGTGCGCACATAATCCCGTTTTCTGCTGATAAACTGTAAATTTAATATCATCCGCAAAAAGTTCCCACAAAGCTGAGACGAGAAGGTCAAACAGGCGCCGCATCCACGCTGACAGCGTTCATTAAAACTCATCACCGCAGGCCTTCGATCTGATCTCACCCAGCGGAGGGTGAGACGATCGATGGATAAATCCTCCATCTTTGTCTCGCCCACTCATTGCTGAGGATTCCTCCATCACCTCCACCCATTACAGACCCGCACCTCCATCACACCACGACCTTTTACTGCAACTCCAGAAACACAAAAGCTTTGTTTTGAACTTGAGTAAAAGGGCAAAAGTGTGATTCCAGTCATTTGTATGAAGCGCTTCATACGGTTTCAGCTCAGCCCGGTGAGCTCGCTTCCCTCCAAAAAATGAAATAAATAAAACCGCGGCTAAGAAAAGAAAAAAGGTCAGAAAATGAGCAGATCGATGGGTTTTAGCGCAAGTCAGCAGCAGCTCAGCTTCTCTCCCGCTCGCCTCCAATTGGTGCTTTGTAGATGAACTGAGCGCCGAATTAGATTTCAGCTCAGCCTCTCTGGCTGAAAATGAAGATCTGCTGCACTCCAGAGATGGAGGAGGAGGTCATGTCCAGGTGAGCAGCTGACGGACAGCCGGGACTCAGAGTTTTTCGATCAGAGTGAGACATCTGTCCAGTCTCGTCTTTGACTGAGCTGCAGAGGTCGTCCAGATGTTCTGACAGCTGGATTCATAGCAAGTTGAAATTGGCTGTTTGACGTGTGCAGTCAAAACCTCACAACCCTCAATTTCCCCAAATCTGACCAAGAAGGAAATAATTTAAAGATTAAAACAATAAATGTAACTGAAATCTTCATTTTTTACAGCCTAAGAACATTTTATTTATTGATTTTATGATTAAATGGTAGAAAAAAGGTCCAAAAAAAATTTCTGAAATGGCAGCTGGAGGGGCGTGTCCTGATGTTTGATTGACAGTAACTGGAGGGGCGTGTCCTGGTGTTTGATTGACAGCAGCTGGAGGGGCGTGTCCTGGTGTTTGATTGACAGCAG
>NW_007578739.1:152060-171889 GCF_000690725.1 Stegastes partitus
GGGCGTGTCCTTATTTGATTGACAGCTGCTAGAGGGGCGTGTCCTTATTTGGCTGAGAGCAGCTGGAGGGGCGTGTCCTTATTTGATTGACAGCTGCTAGAGGGGCGTGTCCTTATTTGGCTGAGAGCAGCTGGAGGGGCGTGTCCCTATTTGATTGACAGCAGTTAAAGAGGTGTGTCCTTGTCATTCTGATTGACAGCAGCTGTGCTTTCACTCCACCAGCAGTTTACAGGATAAATAATGATTATCAACAGCAGAAAAAAATATGAATTAAGTGGAATTCAGTTTACTGTGTAATAAATTCTGATGTTTTGGAGCTGAACCTCCTAATTAGACACATTTTGCGATGCTACCAATTAGTTTAATTCGACTTTCTCGTCAAGGTTGAAAAGCTTCCACAAGAGCTTTTCATTTCATTACATTTCCAATTATTCGAACTGCTTTATTTCTGCAGGGGAAGAGTGAGACGGACCAGAGACAGACTCCCGGAATCCACCGAGAAGCTCTGCTGTTGTTTTTCATGAAGTAAAGCTGCTGTTTGTCGCTGAGTCCAGGTCAATTGGCTGCAAACAGGACGAATGAAAACCTGCGTCTGTGTTTGTTAGAACACGTGAACACTGCTGAGGCTTCACCTGAACGCTGCAGGAATCTGAACTAAAATGTTCTACTGGAGCCTGAAGTCTGATCTGATCAAGCAGGTGAAGAGTGGAGAGAAAGGCTGATGAAACTCTGCTCAGAAACGTTTTCTTCACTTGTCAGAATCTGCATTCACAGGTTTCCCATTTGGAAGCTAAATGAGGTTTGAAATCTGCTCAGAATATTTGATCATGTCTATTGAAACCTGTCTGATGGACAAATTCACAAAATCAGAGTTCAGCTCATGTTTTAAATATTTTTTACTGTCATTTTTAAAAAAAAAAAATATAGTGGTGTTACACAGAGTTTTTTGGAATTTTTAAAAAAAGTTTTGTTAATTACAGACAATAGAATTTAAATGTTAACTGTAAAGGCCATGAATCTTAAAAAAAAAAAAATTAATTCACACAACTTTCTACATCATCAGAACTGATAAATCAAGTTCCTGTGTGTTTATTTTTGCAGAGGAACTTTAATAAATCTAAGAGAAAGCTAAAAAATCAAAATAGTTTTTTGTGTGAGTGACAGATACGTGGTTTAATGATTCCATTATAGAAAATTTTAAGTTAAAATAACAGTAATTTCTGTAAAAAAAATAGTGAAATGCTGTTGAAAAAGTAGATTTTGAGACAGTGTAGACATGTAAATTTAATTTATTTTTGTATCTTGATTGATGTATTTGTGTGTATTTAAAAAAAAAAAAAAAAGGAAAAAAATCTGTGGAATAAACAGGAAATATTTTTGTAAAATTACAGATATTACAAATTACTTTTACAAACTGTTAAAACTGTGAAAATAACAGCAAATATCTGTAAAGTAATGATATATTTTCCTAATTTAAATAGCTTTAAAAAAGTGTAATTGCATAGATAATAAAAACTTTTTGGCAAAAATATTTTTTTATTTACAGTTTGGGTCCATTTTTGTACAATTAACATGTAAGTCAAATTTTTTTTTTCTGATAATTTACTAATTTTTATTTCCAATTTAATAAAAGAGGTACAGTCTTTAAAATAACAGGAAATTGTTCAAAAATTAATTAAAAACTTTTTTAACATGAATTTAGTCTATTTTTATAATGTGACACATTTGTGTGTGTTTTTTTTTTAAACATAGAAAAAAATCTGTAGCATAAACAGGACATATTGTGTAAACTGACAGATGTTTTAGTTATTTTGTTTGAAGTGTGTGAGAACAACACGGCGGCCATGTTTTCCAGAGCGTGCTTTGATTGTGACACTCTGACAGCAGATGACAGTGAACTGAACGTCAGGTTTTATGATCACAGTGATTTATTTCCGTCTGAGGTGATTGTGAACACGACGCTTTAATCAGCCGCACATCATCCTGCTGCTGTAATAAACCTTCAGATCGGCTGCAGGTTGTGACTGACGGACTGATATCAGCAGATCACAGATGAAGTCTTTGGGAGGTTCTCAGGTCTGGAAGAGTCCAACAGAAAACTGAGACACGTCATGACGGTTGGATTTTCTGGAAATGGTCGCAGTTAGAGTTTATAACGAGGATAATTGTGATGAGAGCTTTACTCTGCTGACAACAAGATCAGACACTCTGGATTTTCAGTTTTAATGTTCAGTGTCTGTTTTGTTTTTCTCATGTTGCATCTCATTTTTCTTTTTTCTCATTTCTCATCTCTAGTTTTTCTTATTTTGCTTCTCACTTTGTCTGTTATTTCTCTTTTTTTTCTCATTTTACTTACATTCTCTTCAAATTTTGTGTCAGATTTTTGTCGTCTTTCTCATTTTGCGTCTCACTTCTCTCGTTTTGTGTCTATTTTTTTCTTGATTTGGTCGTTTTACGTCTTATTCAGGCCATTTCATGTCTTTTTGGAACAGTTTTGTATCCTCTGATGTTTTGTGTTTTGTTTTTCTTCAGGTTTTTGTTGTTGTTTGCAGAATTTATCATTTATTCTTAAATAAGATGAAGCATAAAGTCATTCTGATGAAATGATTTGAACCTGTCTTTGGGTTATTTCTTCCTGATGGCAACACTTGTCACTCGTTCCTGTTTTTACAGTTTCTATCACTGAACCCGGTGACGTGAACACTTGTTACGATGCAAAGATTCCTAAAATAATTCACATATTTTTGGGGTGAATTAACGAGAGACGATCAGACTGATGGACAGAATGTTTAGTTGAGAGAAGACGCTGAACTTTCTTCCTGTTTTGAAGAAATAAAGGAGCTGTTTGAGGTCAGAGAGCAGCATCTGGACCAGAGAAGCCTCCACATAAATGAGAGACAAACTCATCCGACGGAGGAAAAGACGACGAGTTCACTCCCACAAAGGAGTGGAAGTCGGACCGCAGGAAGCCGACGGGACTCTTTGTTGCGTCCTCGATGCGTCGAGATGAGAAAGAATCAGAGTTTTTCTGTCCTGCTGCTTTCAGCTCCGGCTGAGAATTCAAAGACACGACGTGAAGCTTCGAACTTCACGTCTTTTTCTTCGCTGCCAGGAGAAGAGCTGCAGTCAAGTAAAACCAAGAGAACTGGTTCTAATAAAACCACAAAACCTTTAATGTGCAGAACCTGGACTCTTGAACAGACTTTTTTTTTTCTTTAGGAGGCTGCAGATTCATTCAGTGAAAGCGGTTCTGCTGTGAATTAAATGGAAGCAGCTTCATTTGGAGCAGATTCATCACTGAGTCACCGACGCTCATCGATTGTCTCGTTTAGAGTTTTAATGGTTTTGCTGCTGGAGACTCTGGTGTTTCTGAATCCTCCACAGTGTCTCTGATCCTCAGAGTTTGTCCTCAGAGCTGCTGGTGAAGTTATTTCACACATAAATTTGTATGAACAGCTTCAGGGCTTCATTTTGAATTCTTTTCTTGTCATTTTGTCTCAGTTTCTTTGTCATTTTTGACATTTTCTCGTTATTTTGAATTAACTTGATGTCATTCTTTACAGCTTTTGGCTCATTTTGGGAAAAAAATTGAATTCATTCTGGACAATGTTCAGGTCATTTTGGATACATTTTTAAAATCATTTTGAATAAGTTTAGACTTATTTTGGACCATCCATCCATCATCTATACACCTTAATCCTCACTAGGGTCGTGGGGGGCTGGAGTCTATCCCAGCTGACTCAGGGTGAAGGCAGGGGACACCCTGGACAGGTCACCAGTCTATCACAGGGCTACACTTAGAGACAGACAACCAAGCACACTCACATTCACACCAACAGACAATTTAGAATCACCAATTAACCTCAACATGTTTTTGGACTGTGTGGGAGGAAGCCGGAGAACCCGGAGAGAACCCACACTGCACGAGGAGAACATGCAAACTCCACACAGAAAGATCCCGGGTGTCCTCACCGGGACACAAACAGGCGACCTTCTAGCTGCGAGGCAACGATGCTAAACACCGAGCCACCTTGCAGCCCCTATTTTGGACTATTTTGGAGTTATTTCAGAAAACCTTTCTGTATTTGAAATACATTTTGAGACATTTTGGACTTTTTTGGTCATTTCGTACCAGTTTTCTAGTCCGTTTTGAAGTTTTCTTTGTCATTCTGAATCAGCTTGGAGTCGTCTTTACAGTTTTTTGACTCATTTTATACAAATTTGGAGTCATTCTTGAAAATTTTGGAGTAACTTTCAGCATTTTTTTGTCGAGTTGCACATTTCTTTGTCATTTTGGGTAATTTCAAGTCATATGGACTCATTTTGGACTTTTTTTTTTTTCATTATGAAACTCTTGGACCATTAGTTTTGATCACTGTGTTCAGTCATTGAGTCATTTTGGACAATTTTCTGTCATTTTGAATCAGGTTGGAGTCATTTTGGACAAAGTTCAAGTAACTATCGATATATATTTTTGTCATAATGAATATGTTTAGAGTAATTTTGAACCATTTTTGTGTGATTGTAGACAAGTATACATCCTTCTACATCAGTTTTGAGCCATTCAGGACTTTCTTTGGTCACAAACTAATTTTGAGTTACTCTGTTTTCAACTCCTTTTCAATATATTTGGTATTTGGTAGGATTGAGTCATTCTAGACCAGTTTTTTGACATTTTGGACAAATTTTTTTTTTTTTAGCTTGAAGTATAAAATGGACAACCTGTGATCAGTTGTTGTTGTGACGATTAGATTTGTGTCCTCTGTGTTTCTGTTTCTTCTCCAGGTTTGTGTGAATGAATCCAGATGTTCAGGCTGCAGGTGAAAGTCGACGTCATCAAACATCAGCTCAGCCTGTTCCTTCATCAGCTCCATGTTTCCTCCTTCTGTCCTGTGACTGAATCAACACCTTCGGCTTCATTGTTCCATTAGTTCCACCAACATCTCTGAGTCACTCGGGATCCTTTTTGTTCCTTAATTCATGAGCAGCAGGATTTATTCGTCATGACAACCGTCCTCGTTAGGAAGCCAACGATTTAAACCAAAAGATTTGACGTGAATCTACCAAACGGTAGAAACACACAGCAGCTTTCAGAAATGAATCATTTACACAAATCAAGCCTCTTGTTGCAGAATTAGTTAAATCCCTGTTTAGTAGATGGAAAAGCAGCGAACAGCGAGGCTCAAATTAACACGTGAGACTTTGTTTTAACGATAACAGCTTCTAGTTTCTGTCAGTGTGCTTGTTTTGGACAAAATTAGTCATTTTGGAGTCACTCTCAACAAATTGTAATTCATTCTGGACACAAACAGTTCAGTTTTAGACAGATTAGGTCATTTTGGACAATTAGTTCTGTTATTTTGAATCACATTTGAGTCATTGTGAACAAATTCTGTCATTTTAAATGTTTTCTTCATCATTTTGCAGCAGTTTAGAATCATGCTGGACACTTTTGAGTCATTCTGGACACAGTTTAAACACCTTTATGCATGTTTTTGACTCTTTGAATCAGATTCTTGGCATCTTGAAACAGTTCTCAGTCATTTTGGACCAATTTTGAGTCATTTCTGACTTTTTTTCCATTTTCTAATATCTTTTTTTTTGTTTGTTTTTGTCATTGTTAACATTTATTTTTTTGTCTTTTAAAACAGCTCAAATGCTCAAATGAACCTTTCCTAAATAGTTCCTATAGATTGCTGTGTGCTGAACCTTTAGAGAACATCCAGGAAACGTTCCCTCTAAGCCAGAAATAAGATCAGAGTCAGTTAATTTGATTCTGATCCGTCGTTCTGATGAGCAACAAACCTGCAGATGTGATGTTTGTCAGCAGAAGCCTGCAGGTGAGGATACAGTACATACATACATATAAAAGTCATAGTGATGGATGGAGACTTGCCTCTCGTAAGTAGCAGGAGATTCCTCGAAGGGCTTCACCCATCGCAGTCGGAGAGGGAAGCTGAGGAGAGTAGAACCAGACAGGACACAGAACAATGTGTTTATAGCTTTAGAGTTCGTAGCAGTGAATCGTAAATATTTTGTGTATTTAAAAACTCTGTAATATAGCGTTTCTGCTTAGACAAATCTGTCCAGTATTAATACGTATGTATCGTAATCTCCTGACATTACAAAACAAAATGCACTCATAAATTATACATCCTGTGTGTTTATACCAGGACTCATCTGAACAGCTGGAGCTGCTCTTTCACATTTAAATTCTATTATACATATATTACGCTACGCGTGTCTGTTGTGTGTCTGTTGTGTGTCTGCTGTGTTACCGGAGGCGGATGCTCCAGGCAGGTGTGGAAATGCTTCGTCTGATCAGGTTTCACTCGTTTCAGAGGAACTCTGGATTCTCCGATTAACTCGTTATGCGTCAGTTTGTCCTCGTCGCAAACGGTCAACCTGGACGAGGAGACAAGGAGACAAGGAGACAGGAGACAAAGATACAGGGAGACAAGGAGATAAGAAGTCAGGAGGCAAGGAGACAAAGAGATAAGGACACAGCAGACAAAGCAATAAGGAGGCAAGGAGATGATAAGACACGGGAAAAAGAGACAAAGAAACAAGGACAGAAGGAGACAGGAGACAAGGAGAGGAGACAAGGAGATGAGAAGACAGGACAATGAGACAAATAGACAAGGAGACAAAGAGACAAGGAAACAAACAGACAGGAGACAAGGAGATGAGACAAGGAGACAAGGCAAGGAGACAAGGAGATGAGAAAATGGGACAAGGAGACAAGGAAACAAAGAGATGAGGACACAAGGAGACAGGAGACAAGGAGATGAGACAAGGAGACAAGGGGAGGAAGGCAGATGAAATTCCTGAGGTGAACCTGAATAAACTTGACTTGATTTTTTCTCTGTTTGTTCATTGATAAACTGGACATCAGTTCTTCTTCACAAGCAAAATGCTTCCAGTAGATTCACAGTTTAATAAATTCACTTTTAGATGAATCTAATCTGATCTAATGTGACTTCTTCTTTGTCTTCATCTTCAGCACTAAACTGAGGATGTGAATCATCATTTGCATGCGTCTCCTGTTCGTTTCATCTCTGCGGCTGCGTTTCTCAGCAGGAAACCCGTGGATCACACCGTGGACGAGGACCTTTGCTGCTGAGCTCCTCCTCTGACTGGACGTTTGACTGTAACTGAATCAAGAAGCAGCAGATAATGAGGACACATCTTCCTGTGGGATTTTCCTTCAGTGACTCAGATCCTCCTTCTACCCTCGATGATAAAACGCCTCCGTAAGCAGCAGGTGGCGCAGAGAGAACCTCCTCCTGATGAAGAAGAGGCTCTCAGCAGCTTTGAAAAAGGTCATCGTGTGATCGAGATCAAAGTGGAGGAGCTGCAGTTATACAGTAAATGTCAGGATGATGCTGCTGATCACAGAGAGCTGCCGAGTCCACACACTTACTCATCTTCTACTGTCCCGGTATGCGCTGAATATAAACAGTGTTCCCCCTCTTTGAAGTTTTCTCCTTTTATTATTTTGTTTGACATTGAATTGTGTTGAGTATAATTTGGCCTTTTGTGACAAGAGAGAAGTCATGTCAAAGTGAAAAGAGGTTTCTACAAAGGAATGTCTTCAATTAAAAATATAAAATGTGACAGAGGCCAAAGTGTTCACCCCGTTACAGTGAATCATCAGTGAATGTGTCTCAGTGATTGTAGAATAAAGACTCCTGTGTCGGGAAGGAAGCAGTACCCCTGGATAAAACTACAACATGAAGATAAAAGAACACTTCAGTGAAAAGGTTTTTGAAAAGAACAAGTCAGCAAATGGATACAAGAAAGTTTCCAAGTCGGAGAATAGAGTTCAGTTAAGTCCATCATTAGGACATGGAAGGAACATGGCGCATGTGTAAATCAGTCCTCAACGACTGAGTGACTGAGCAAGAAGGGGACGAGTGATGGAGGCCACCAAGACCCCTATGAGTCCTCTGAAGGAGTTACAAGCTTCAGCAGCTGAGACGGGAGAGAGTGTTCATACAACACCTGTCAAAGCTTTATGGGAGAGTGACAAAGAGAAAAAAGCTCATATTAAATCTGGACTAGAGTTCATCAGAAGACATGTGGGAGACTCTGAAGTCAACTGGAAGAAGGTTCTTTGGTCTGATGAGACCAAAATGGAGCTTTTTGACTGACACCATCCCCCACTGTGAAGCATGGAGGTGGCAGCATCATGATGTGAAGCATGGAGGTGGCAGCATCATGATGTGGGGATGCTTCTCAGCAGCAGGTCCTGGAAGGGGTGTAGAGGTAGAGGGTAAAATGAATGCAGCAAAGTATAGAGAACTCCTGGAGGACAACCTGATGCAGTCTGGAAGAGGACTGTGACTCAAGAGAAAATGTGTTTTTCCATCAAGACAATGAGCCGAAGCAAACAGCCAAAAAGTTTAAAGACAACAAGGTTCTGGAGGCCGAGTCAGAGCTCAGACCAACTGGGAATTTGTGTCTGGACTTGAAAAGGTCTGTTCACTAATGATCTCTGTGTAACCTGACAGAGTTTGAACAGTTTTACAAAGAAGAACGAGGGAACACTTCAGCATCCAGATGTTCAGAGATCTATCCACAGCTTCACCACAGCAGAGACAAGAAAGGAGGCAATGAATGAAAGCAGCTCCTTCATCTTGTCACCACAAGAGATTCGCAGCATTTTCATGTTTCCTTCAGAGTTTCTTTTCCTCCTGAAAACTGCAGCTTCATCATCAGCAAACAGCGCAGCCTCTTTCAGATACACTGCTGGCAGCGCAGCCTTTTGTGCTTTTCAATAAAGCTCATCAGATCAGAGTGCAGCAGCTCGGCGACGGGAGAATTACAGCGGCAGGATTAAAGCCACACAAAGAGCATTTTAAATGTGCCGGTAAACAGAACGTGAGGCGAAGCGACACCAAACTGTGTTTTCATGACAAACACAATCACAGAAAATGTATTCATAAAGAGGAGCGGCCGACGTGTGGCGGCGCTGACCTCTCTGAGTGATTTTCTATTATTTATGAAGCGAGGCAGAATGAGATCTGCAGCCTTTGGAGATGAAGCTGTTAAAGGTCGGCCGCCCGCACAGATGGAATCTTTACATTTCTACCTGAACCAAATGTTACTCTGAACCCTGGAACCACGAGCCTGATTTAGACTGGAACCAGGTTCTGATGTGAAAACCACTTTGTTGTGATGAAGACTGGTCCAGCGCTGAGCCTCTTTATTGAACCCTCTGATCACATTCAGTCACTGTGAGAAAAGCAGGTTTTACTTATTGAAATATGATTTATTATAAATGTCTTATAAGTCATAAAAATTAATGTTTTTGAATCAGTGTAGTTCAGGTTTGGGCTGCAAGGTGGTTCAGTGGTTAGCACCGTTGCCTCACAGCTAGAAGGTCGCCGGTTTGCATCCCGGTGAGGACACCTTTCTGCGTGGAGTTTGAATGTTCTCCCCGTGCAGCGTGGGTTCTCTCCGGGTTCTCCAGCTTCCTCCCACACAGTCCAACACCATGTTGAGGTTAATTGGTGATTCTAAATTGTCTGTAGGTGTGAATGTGAGTGTGCTTGGTTGTCTGTCTCTAAGTGTAGCCCTGTGATAGACTGGTGACCTGTCCAGGGTGTCCCCTGCCTTCACCCTGAGTCAGCTGGGATAGACTCCAGCCCCCCATGACCCTAGTGAGGATTAAGAGGTGTATAGATAATGGATGAATAGTTCAGGTTGTGTTTTAGCTTCATACCAAATGAGACCATTTCTCCAGATGGACCCACACAGCACATAGGACGGTCACAAAGCTGAAAATCAGACTTTTTTTGTCTGTTTTTACAGTTTCTGGCTGCTAAACTGTGAGATTTTGGTAATTTAAAAAAATAAAATCTTTTTTTAAAAATTCTTTTAAAACTATTTTCTCGGCTGTCGATGATTTGCAAACCACAACTTTTTTGAAATATATTGCTTGAAATGTTTTTCAGTTGTGGCATAAAACACGTTTTAGTTATTTAGTTGGAACATTTTGTTTTGTTTGTTTTTATCCAGATGGACCCACGCAGCACACATGATATGTTCAAGGACAGTGGGAAAGCGGAAAATCTGGCAATTTTTCTTTCTGTTTTTACAGTTTCTGGCTACTAAATTGTGAGATTTTGGTAATTAAAAAAAGTAGAATCATTCTTTTTCCTATTTTCTAGGCTGTCAAGGATTTACAAATCACTTTTTCTGTGCCACAACTTTTTTGAAATGTGTTGCTTGAAATGTTTTTCAGAAATCAACAACAAGTAGCAGATTTGTGAGAAGATTAATTCTTTAGTTATTTAGTTAGAACATTTTGTGCTTTTTTTCCCCCAGATGAAGCCACACAGCACACGTGATATGTTCAAGGACAGTGGGAAAGTTGAAAATCTGACCATTTTTTTCTGCTTGTAAAAAGAAACAAATACGTCAGATTTTCTACTTTTTCCCCTACATATTAAATATAGAAACTGAGGAACTGTATGCAAAATATCTGCTTGTTTTAAAGCTGATGCAACAACACCTCTCCAAAATGGGAAAAAAAAGTCCTAGGAATGGCGTCACTTTGCTGATATTTTAAAAACACTTCTTTGTACTATTTTCTAGGTTAATTCTTACTGCTTTTATTTACATTTTGTAGCTTTTTGGGGAACTGGGTTGGAAGAAAGTGGGATATTTTTTAGACAGTGGATGTTTTGTGATAAAGAAGTCTTTCCCTTTCCAGAAGTGTCTCCTCCTGACCGTCTAAACCTCACAGAGAGACCACAGCAGCAGCTCACGTTCTTCTTCCTCTGAGGATAAACCGCTAAATGTCTTTTCTCGCTCGTGTTTCTGAGCTGACGAGGAGCGAAGAGTAAAATCCCAGCGGAGCCTGAAAGCAGGTCGTCGGCACGAAGGTCTGAATCACAGGAAGGTCAGTTTGTCTCTCAGCGTGTCCAAATGATTCTCTGCAGCCGACAGCCGCTGACATCCTGCTGCTGGTGAATGTTTACAGCTGGATGTATGTTTGTTGTGTAGCGATGTGCTCCAGGACTCAGGAAGCAGAGGACAGACTTCACGTGTTTAGAAAGAAAACTTCAGGCTTCAGCTGCTCAGACGCTTCGGTTAAAGTCCAGGAAAGACGACGGGACGTAAACAGCTCAAAGGTTCTAGAAAGTGGAACATTTTATATTATTTCTACATGTGTTGATGTGAGAACATATTTAGGATTCAGGACATTTGTGGAAAGTGGAAAGATTTTAAAATATTAGACCGTTTTTTGGGCGGGGGTTTAGTGAAGCATGGATTTTTTTTTTCTTATTTTGAAAATTCCAGACATTTAAAGGACATTGGCACTTTTTGTTTCTCAAATGGAGCATTTTTTTCCAAAGTAAGGACATTTTTGTAAACTCAGAACATTTTCAGACTTTTTGTTTTTTTTTAATTCAAGACATTGTTTAGTTTTAGAAAAAGGATGTTTTAGGAAAGTCCGGATGCTTTTATAATGTGGGATTATGATTAGAAATTAGGAGCTTTTTTAAAAATTGCAGACATTTTTCAAAGGTAGCGACATTATTTTTTATTAGAAATTTTTTAAAAAGCAAGAGACTTTTTTAATGAAGCGTGGGTTTTTTGTTTTTTTTGACATTTAAGCAACATGAGCATTTTTTATTTTTTTAAAATGGGGCATTTTATTTGAACTCAGAAGCTTTTCAGACTTTTTTTTTTTTTTTAGAAATTCAAGATATTCTTCAAAACACATTTTTAGAACGTAAAGGATTTTTTTTTAAAGTGTGTACTTTTAAAAAATTTTTTAAGAGAGATTCTGAAGATATATGAAAAGCTAGAAGTTTTTTTTAACATGGGGAAAGTCTTTTTTCTTTTTCTTTTTCTTTCTTTTATTTTTTCTTTTTCTTTTTGGCATTCTGGACATTTTTTTTTAGAACACTAGGAAGTTCCTTGAAAGCCAGGAACATTTTTTAGAAATTGAGTAAAAACTTGTTAAGAACTCGGTGTAGACATTGTAGTTAAATTTTGACATATTTTCCAAAATGAGGACATGTTTTGAAAATCTGAACATTTTAAAGACTTGTTTTTCAAAGTAAGAGCACTTTTTTTTTTTAGTGATGATGATGTTTTTTAAAAGTACAGACACTGTTTAAAAGTGAGGACAGATTTACTTTCAGATAAATTTACTTTGAATTTTTGCATTTTCACCAAAACAAAGTTCCTCAGAAACGACAGAAAAGTGCTCAGCAGCTGCCTGACAATCAACATTTTACTTTTATTTTGAATGCGTGATGTTGCACAGCAGAGACGTGAACAGATGTAACAGAGGAACAGGCCAACTGAGGACAAAAAGCAAATGAAATGAAGCAACACCTCCACAGAGTTCTGCTGCTTCTCTTTGTGCAGAAACTCTAGAAGTTGTTTGAACAGATCTCAGCTGCTGAGTCTCTGATAATCCTGAGTTCAGCAGCGTTCGGCCTCAGGACAAACCCGCCGCCATGTTTCTGCAGATGCTTGTTGAGCAACACGGTCTTTTTTACTCGATTCCTGAGAGGCTCGATCACAATTACACGCCGGCTTTGCTGCATGTTCGTCTCAGATTAAAGGTTTGCTCCTGAGCTCGGTAATTAAAGGCTTCCTGCTCTGTTATTTCACACTTCTTTTGATTATAGTCGCCTTCAGAAGCACTCATCCATCATTTACCACCGGGAGGCTCATAGAAACTCTCTGAACAGAAGCACACCAGACTCCACACATTCAGTAGAGTCCTGCTGCGATTCATTAAACTTATTCACCAAATTCAGAATGTGACTGATGAGGGGACAGTTTTATAACGTGAGGACATTTTAGGAAGAGGAGAAACATTTCTAGATGTTCTGGAGATTTTTAAGAAAAGAATGTCGCTTTAGGAAAATCAGGATGTTTTTGTAAAGTGGGGTCATGATTAAAAATTGGGGACTTTTTTTTATTTTTATTTTTTTCATATTGACAACATTTTTCAAAGGTAGGGACATTTAAAGATGACAGCACATTTTTAGAAAGTGGAAAATTTTTGTAAAGTAATGGGCAAAGTTTTTGTAAACTTAAAACATTTTAGTAAAGTGTGGACTTTTTTTTTTAGGAATTTCAGAACATTTTTTGTACAGGAAGTGAGGACATTTTTTGTAAAGTCACGGCATTTTGTGAAGTAGGAACTTTTGTTTAATCTTCTTTTGTCAAGTAAATGGGGACATTTTTTATTTTATTTTATTTTATTTTATTTTATTTTTATTTTATTTTATTTTAGTATTTCAGAACAATTTAGATTTTTGTAAAGTAAGTAAAGTAAGGGCCATTTTTGTTAATTGAGGACATTTTTCAAAGGTAGGGGCATTTTTAAAGATAACAGGACATTTCTAGAAAGTGGAATATTTTTGTAAAATAATTGGCAAAGTTTTTGTGAATTTTAAATTTAGGCTATTTTTGTAAAGTGGGGACATCATTTTTTACAAAACAGGACATTTTGTAAAGTCATGACATTTTGTAAAGTGTTTTTATCCACTGTTTAAACAATAGTTTTTATAGATTCAGAGCATTTTTGCAAGACATTTTTATTAAGTGAAGATTTTATTATTATTATTCCTTTTAGAAATGTAGGACATTTTAAAAAGTCAGGACATTTTTGTATAGTGAGGACATTTTTGTAGATGGAGGACATTTTTATTAAGTGAAGATTTTATTATAATTATTCCTTTTAGAAATGTAGGACATTTGTAAAACGTCAGGACATTTTTGTAGATGGAGGACATTTTTCCGACTCCCTCCTTCATCATCTGATCTCTCTGCTGCTGATAAATCTTCTCTGGCTGCATTATGTAGAAACACAGGCCAGACTTCATTGTAAAAACATAGAATTTCTCCCCGTGACACTTCTGATTACGCTGCACTTTGATGCCGGCTGACGGCTGTTTGTGGAAAACACTAAAAGCATCACTCGGCCTCATGAATCGTGGCGATGCGTTCGGACGCTCCGCAGGATTCTGCTCCGACACTTTAATTAATGAGGGATGACAAACTGGGCTCTGCATGTGAATGTCAAGGCGTCCTGATTAATGGCTGTAGCAGTAATCGCTCTGAAATGAGATCTGATGAAAGTGTAAATTACCCGACACACACACACACACACACACACACACACATGTGTGTTGATGTGAGCGCACACACACCTGAGCGTCTTCCGGTGCATGTCCTCCTCCGTGATGCCCACGTAGGTGAGCGTTTCGTTCCACACCGGGTTCAGGGAGTTACGGATCGTCTTCGTTTTCAGCTTATTGGCCTGAAAAACACACAGAGATGCACACACGCGTTGATAATGAGCGATTTCAATTTGGCATTTCAGCCTCTGCAGCTCCACACAGCAGCTCAGAAAAATGCAGCAAACGTGTCTTAATACTTTAAATCTGAGCCAAACTGAATTTATAGTGGAATTTAATGGAGTGCAGGTTGATAATTCAGCTAATGTGGAGCCTCCCTGCAGACTCTTAGTCATCATTTTGAGCTTTTTATTGAGTTTTCCACAATAATGGCTTCATCACTTCAGAGTCGTAGGTGCAGACACCAACGCAAACCAGAAAGCAAGCAAAATAACCAAGAAATAGTTCATTTAAGACGTGAGAAATTCAATAAAATCATGAAACTTTAACCCCTTGAACCCAAAAATGTGTCTGCAGGTTTGAACGAGGTGTTATCTTTAAAGCACAACGACACCATTTATCAGCCACACACTGTGAAATCAGAAAGAGTCTTATCTGAATGACAATAACTCTGAAATGCTTTGTGCCAGAATTCTTAAAATCACAACAAACCTTCTCTACAAGACCTGTGTCAAGTTCCAGACTTGTAGGTGGAACATGAGGGGAGCAACAGACGGAAAGATTTAATTACGCACCCACGTTAAGCAGTAGTTTAACTCACCGAGCTTCTAGATTCACCAGCAGGTTTGAAAAACATGTTGTCTTTAAAATAAATGACACCATTTATCAGCCACAAAGTGTAAAAACAAAAAGAATCATCGGATTTTCAACTTTCCGACCGCCCTTGAACGTATCATGTGTGGTTCCGGAAAAATTAGTCATGTTTAAATAACAATAACTCAAAAATGCTTTGTGCCAGAACTTTGAAAATCACAACAAACTTTCTTCACCTTCTCTACAAGACCTGTGTCACGTTCTAGACTTCTAGGTCGAACATTAGGGGAGCCACAGACGGAAAGATTTAATTACGCACCCACGATAAGCAGTAGTTTAACTCACTGAGCTTCTAGATTCACCAGCAGCTTTGACAATCATGTTATCTTTAAAAGAAATCTCCAAAATGAAACCATTCATCAGCCACAAAGTGTAAAAACCAAAAGAATTATTGGATTTTCAACTTTCCGACCGCCCTTGAACACATCATGCATGTGATGTGGGTCCATCTGAAAAATTAGTCATATTTAAATAAAAATAACTCAAAAATTCTTCATGCCAGGACTTTGAAAATCACAACAAACCTTCTTTATCGTCTTTACAACACATGTAAACTCCAAAACCCACCAATGGGTTTGAAAACATGTTATTTTAAAAAGAAAATCTCCAAAATAACACAATTGCCAGCCAGAAAGTATACCAATAGAGAGAGTCGTCATGTAAACGCTGCTTCACTGACAGACGTCGTCTGGTGACTTTAACAGCTCTGAAGCTTCTCTTCGGTGTTCCTCTTTACTTCTGTATGAGGTTTGGAGAAGCTTCTTCATGGTTTTTCTCTCTGCAGCGCTTTTTATTCTGCTCCTGTAAACCTGCTGCAGGGTTTTAACACCGGGGCAGTGAACACATCGCTGGCTGAGCTCCACAGCAGCTTGTTTTTTTAAATCCTGCTCCAGTTCTGGACGTTTGACCTCACAGGGGCCCGACTTTGGTCCCTGATGGGCCTGATGCTGCCGCGTCCTCTGAACTCTGCTCGAAATATTCCTCAGTTTAGTAGCTTCTTCTTCCCTCTCTTCTCACTCTTCTGGTCTTTGTTTCTGCCGTGAAGCTCAGAGCAGCTTTGTTCTGAACCAACAGAATGAGATCCTCGGGTGAAAGACTTGAAGGATGTTTCCGTGATATAAGATAAAAAATATTCTCCAATATTCGCACAATATTTTTGTACTTATTCCAGAAAGCCAACCTTCCTGCTGCGCTGGCAAAAGAAACCAACATCTAATCTCCATGCAGCTCTGTTCAGACTCAACATGTCAGTGATCATGTCGAAATATAGAAACGTTGAAGCTATTTCTGTAGAGAAACCTTGAAGGAACCTTCTTTGTGCAGAAGTTTACACTTGTCAGAAGTTTGCATTCAGCGTCCTTCAGAACAACAATCGATCCGTTCAGAGTTTATTTATTCATTTCATGGTTTTCAAGCAGCTTCTGAAGCTCCTGAAACCAGCTGCAGAAACCTGAACGTCACCGTTTCTCAAACAGAGAAGCCATAAAATAACCTCAGTAGGAGCATTTCAAACCGTCAGTGTAAACCCAACATGTGTGTTCACTGACTCTCTACAGCGGTAAACAAAGGAAGTCGTTCATCTCGGCTGTCTGAGCTGTTTTTACGTCTGAATAAACCTCCATGAATTCAGTCAATAAAAGCTGCAAACACGAAGTGAACTTCAGCTTAAAGTCTCTGACAAACTGATAAACTGCAGCAACGACTGACAGCTTTGAGTGAAAAGTCTGGACTTAGATGAAGCAGGACTCTGATCAAGTTGCTGAACTTGATGGACGAAGTCTGAGCTGCAGCAGAAACGAAGCTCGACGTCAGTTTCAGTCACAGAGAAACACCTGCAGCTTCAGTCGCCTCAATTCTCACCAACATCAAACAAAATATACGTTTTAAGTTTCACATGTGAACAATTTACTTCAGTTTTATAGAACTTCCCTGATTTCTTACCAATAACATCCCATAAAATCACAGAAATAAGTTTTAGTTTACATGTTGACTTAAAGGGGTGCAGGTGGGTAGCACTGTTGCCTCACAGCTAGAAGGTCACCGGTTCGCGTCCCGGTGAGGACACCCGGGATCTTTCTGCGTAGAGTTTGCATGTTCTCCCCGTGCAACGTGGGTTCTCTCCGGGTTCTCCAGCTTCCTCCCACACAGTCCAAAAACATGTTGAGGTTAATTGGTGATTGTAAATTGTCCGTAGGTGTGAATGTGAGTGTGCTTGGTTGTCTGTCTCTAAGTGTAGCTCTGTGATAGACTGGTGACCTGTCAGGGTGTCCCCTGCCTTCACCCTGAGTCAGCTGGGATAGACTCCAGCCCCCCATGACCCTAGTGAGGATTAAGTGGTGTACAGAAAATGGATGGATGTTGAAATGTAAATAATACCAGAATCAGTCTCCTTTACAAACAGTGATTTTTCAAAATTATCAATATATTTAAGTCCACCATTTTGAAAAAACATGGTGCCATCAAACGTCATCAAACAGGACGTGCTGTGTAACTGGCCTGTACGTGCTCCGTTCTGCCTGAAACTTTACAAGCGTGCTCTGAGTCCAAACCACAGCGCGTTGCCACACCACACCACGCCGCCTCGGCTCACCATTAAACAGGAAGTGGCGTATAACTAGGCCGCACATGCTCCGATCTGGCCGAAAACTCGACACGCCAGATCAGAGTCCCACCCAGAGCACGTTTCTGCCAAACCCCGACGTGCATGAAGGCCAACAATCGTACGGCGAGGACCCGTCCATCGCCGCTTATGGCTTTAATTTAAACATTATTTTTATTTTATTTTTACACTGCTGTGTGGAAACTGGAGCCACATTTCAGAATCTGTTTGGGTTATTACTTATTTCCAGGTGAGTCTTACCTTGCAGGCTCCAGGCAGCAGGTGCAGTTTGACGTACGGGTCGGCCAGACCGTTGAAGTCCATCGGCTTCAGACCCTGAAGACAAAAAACAAACAAAACAAACATCAGAAACCAGGTGATGATATTTTACTGCCGATCCCAGAAAACACATCTTTATATTTTCACTTTTTACCAAATTAGTCAAAGATGTACTCTAAAGGCAGTGATACTGAGCAACCTGTGAATATTTTCAGCTTTTCTTTGTCACATTAAAACTGATTATCTCCACGTTTTAAACAGTCGGTCCAATAAAACAACGTTTGTTGCACAAATAACCAGCAGATGAGTTACTTTTTACTGTTTTGTTTTTTTCAGTCAGAAAGTCTAAAAATGTGAAGAATCATCAAATTTCCAATTTTCTGATGGTCCCTGAACCTTTCATAAAACACGAGCTCCCTTAAAAACTAATGTGGGATGTTGTGAAGGAGTCTCAGTTTGCTTTTGCATTTTCTTCATCAAAATGGATGAAATTGGGCTGATTTATGATTCATGCATGAGGTGATTCATCGGTGACTCACTTTAACCCTCTGAAGCCCAAAAACCCACTCACAGGTTCTTTAATTATTATTTTAAATCAAATCTCCAAAATGACCGCAGCCAGAAACTGTCAACAGAAATGTCCAGTTTTCAACTTTCCAGCAGTCGTGTGTGGTTCCATCTGACAAACCTGAGCTTAGATTCTTCATCAAAACCACTTTGATCGACATGTTTGTCAGACAGTGAGAAAAAAAAAAAGATTTGATGTCCTTTTATACAGTGTGTGTGAACTTCTGGGGAATCTGATTCCAGTAAAATGGCGTGAATGTAGTTTTTTTACACTTGAAAAAAAAAGTAAATGACTATTTGGGAAGCTACAGATTTTTGATGTAATATTATCTGTAATTTTACAAAGTGGGAACATTTTTAAGACTAACTGTTAAATAATGCTTTACCATTGTTTTTATTTTTTCAGTAAAATATTGTTTTTTGTTGATTTAAAGTCAGTAAAAAGTGTAATTTCACAGACAAACGCTGTAGAACAACAAATTATTCTTTGTAAAGCTGCAGATTTTGGTGATGATGACTTTATTTATAGTTTTAACCTGGTTTTCGTTGTTGTTGTTGTTATTTATACAGTCACCGTGTAAATTAATGCCTTGTTTGTGGTGATTTTACAAGTTGTAATTGAACAAAGCAGGAAAACTCTGTAAGACTGCAGCAAATTCTTCAATAAATGACAATTGGAAACGTTAAAGTGTGTATTTTCACACAGATAGAAAAGCATTTATGCCTTTATATTTAATAATTTAAGTGCGTCTTTCAGGTGGAAGTAGATTCAAAAATAAGGAACCAACATAAAAAATTAATGTATAGATGTTAGATTTTCATCTTTACACATTGAATCCAACAGATGTTGGGTTTTCTTATCAATGTTCAGTCTGTGATCTCAAACATTCATTCGTCGTGTCTGCAGGTACAGTTGATGTTTCAGCAGTTTGAAGGTGATTCTTCCACCTGGACACTGAACCCTCCACCCGGATGTCTTTGACCTCGTCAGCAGCAGCAGATCTTCATGACAGATTGCTGCTAAATTTCTTCCAACAGCTCTGACATTTGCAGTGACGGCAGCCAAATAGATTTTCTTTCTGCCTCACCGCAGCGTTTTTAATGAGCCTGAGGAACAATGAAGAACTTGACCTTCTGGATGGGGTAAAAAAATCCAATCTCACATCTGACAGAGGACACGCGTGATCGCCTCCTGTATGTTCTCACTGCACTTCCTGCATCTCTGCACTTGTTTTCAGCGGAAACAGCTGATTGGATTATTACTACGGCCGAGTGGCTTTTGTAGCTCTGTTGTCAACTGGTTAAAGATGTTATAGCTCAGGTTTAGTCGGATGCGCTCAGATTACGCTGTTTCACATGTTTCTCCCCCTTTTACTGCTTTTTTACACTGAATC
>NW_007578739.1:172809-174355 GCF_000690725.1 Stegastes partitus
TAACTACCTTGTAAAGGCACTGCACTGTGTGGATATATCTATAACCCGTCTTCTTAATGTTCACATCAAACCTTTAAAATCTAAATAATCCTGCTGAAACCAGCGGTTTATAAACCGGCTGCTGTTGAACCTCAGCCGTCCTCCACCTACGCACAAAGTAAAGTGTCTGAGCAGAGTTAATCCACCTGTTTCTTCATTCTGCTGCAGAAATGATGCCAGGAGGGAAATCACCAATGTTCAAGTGTGCTCTCAAAATCAGAAAACACCGGAGGAGAGAAAGACGGAGAAGCTCGGTGACAGCAGGCGCTGGGATTACCTCCCACCTCTGAGATAATGAAGCAATTTAAGCCTCGCTGGCGTTTGTTTCTCTTCACCAGAAGCAGAAGTGTCAAAACTGCATCGCAACGGAAAGCAGCTGCAGGCGACACAAACATGTCGAACGTAGAGAAGTGTTAGCGGCTTCCAAAGACTCTGATGTGGTTTCTCTCATTCTTCACTGCAGCATAAAGTCCTTCACCTCGACGGAAACAGAACAACCATGAAGACGGAGACAGAACTGAGACGTGTCTTCTGCAGACGCTGTTAATGGTGACTCACTAACGGTTTCACAGGTGGATAGAAAGGACTGAATTTTCAGCTTTTTTGCAGAATTTGATCAAACCAAACACTTTAATGAGGAAAGAGAAGATGCAAAAATGACAAAGACACAAAAAGATGTAAATAAAAGAAGAAGGAAGAAACTTTTCCTCTCATCATCTCCTCTCTGCTCTGTGGAAACACTGCTGCTCACAGCTCAGTCTGTCTGTTTTTTACAGAATCTTTTATTCAGCAAATTCTTATTTATTATTACTTTGTTCAGTTTCTAGCTATTTGCGTGACTGTTGTGGATTTTGCCTTTTCTTCAATGGAAACTAATTTGAGGACGATTGTAGATGATCCATTCAAGGACTGTCAGAAAGTTCAGGATCCAACAGTTCTTCCTGTTTTTGCGCTTCCTCGCTGTGATAAATTGAGTCATTTCTCTTTAAAGACAAGATCCCCTTCAGCCCCTCCGTGGGACTCTGAGGTTCAGACGGTTTTACAGCATTTGACAGTTTTAGATTAGAGAGAAGAATATCTGGGAAAGTTCTGCTCTTGATGCAACCTGAAGTCAGAATCTGTGAGGGTTTAAGAACTCCTGCAGCCTGAGCCCGGCATTAGGTGAAGTGGGCCACAGATTTACAGCCTGATGTCTCTTTACAGCCCACTTGTGCTTCACTTAGTATTCTGACACTCAGACTTAGCTTCTGTGTGAGAGTTTGTTTCTGAGTTATGGCACAAAAACATGGTTTTAATTGAACCGGTGGGTTTATTGGAGCCCCAGGTTGTTGTGTTTTACATCACACAGTAGAAGATGTGAGGCTGCTCTGTACTCTTCAGTTTATGTAACACAAACTTTAAATTCCAACTTTTCAGTAGATATAATAAAAGAAATGTTGAAGCTTGAAGCAGTTTAATAAAATCAACATCTTTAAACCTTAAAACCTGCAGGCAAGTTGGAAAAGTA
>NW_007578739.1:175675-179581 GCF_000690725.1 Stegastes partitus
TACATCTCCTCACCTTGGCTCTCAGCACGGTGCAGTGCAGCTCACTGGAACTCTGATCGTATCGCAGCTCAAACTCCAGCGTTCCCAAAGCAGCTGCACACAAACAACAACACACAATCACCGCAGGTCATCACACAACAACAGGTAGGAGCGTCGCACACTGAGTGGACGTCCAACATGTGTCAGAGCTAATTGAAGGCACAGAGAGACAACAGAGAGAGATGTGAGGCTTTAAATCTAATTCATTACAGCAGCATCTGTCACACTGAGACAAACGCAACAAGACAACAAGAGAAATCCTCCTAAAGCTGAACGCAGGTGTTGAAAAATCAGAAAAACAAGACACAGTATCAGAGAAATGAGACACAGAATGAGAAGACTGAGAGGCAAAATGGAAAAATGACACACAAAATGAGAAAACCAGGACACCAACTGATTAAAACCAGCCACCAATCGAGTCAAAGATGTTTACGGTTTGTCAGCGGCAATCAAGCCGAGATGTGAGGCTTCAGGACGTAAATGTGATTCATTACAGCAGCATCTGTCACACTGACAACAACACGACACGACAACACAGGAAATCCTCTTAAAGCGCAACATACGTGTTCACACTGTTGTGAAACATGTGAAGACATCAAACAGAAGCTGGAGTTCCTCCAGGTCCGTTACACAACATGATTTACAAACGCTTCACACGGATTACAGCGTTATTTAAAGATGCTGCTTCGGAAATACAAACTGCTGCGACACAAAAACCCTGAACTGTTCAGCAAAGACATGGGGGGTTACACAAAACAACCACAAAGAGACACAGAATGACCACAAGGAGACAAAAACTAAACTTAGAGGGACAAAATAAACACAAACAGACATAAAATGATGATACAAATAAACAAAACAATCACAAGGAGACACAAAATAAACACAAATAGACACAAAATAATGCCAAAAAAAAACAACGACAAAGAGACACTAAATGATGAAAAAAAGACACAAAATCACCACAATGAGACACAAAACAGCCACAAAGAGAAACAAAACAATCAGAAAGAGACACAAAACAATCGCAGACACAAAATAAACACAAATAGACAAAAAAATAATACAAAAAAAACATAAAATAACCACAAAGAGACACAAAATAAACACAAAGAGATACAAAATTATGATTAAAAAAAATACACAAAACATCCACAGAGAGATCCAAAATAACCACAAAGAGACACAAAACAACCACAAAAAAACACAAAATAAACTTAGAGTAACAAAACGACCACAAGGAGACACAAAATGATGAAAAAAACATACAAAATCACCACAATGAGACACAAAATGACCACAAAGACACACAAAATGATGGAAAAACACACAAAACAACCAGAAATACCCCAAAATGACCACAAAGAAACTAGATGAGTTTCCAGAAACAAAAAACAACCACATAGACACAAATCAACAACAAAAAAACACAAAATCACCACAAAGAGACACAAAACAATCAGAAAGTCATGCAAAATGACCACAAAGACACAGAATGACCAGTGAAGGACACAAAGTCGCCACAAACAGACACAAACTTAGTTAAAGACACTCAGCATGACGACAGCGTGACACCAGACAGACGAGGGTCTTCGGGCTGTTTTCGTGTCACAGTGTTTGTTCGCTGCAGTGTTGCGTCACGTGTCTGAGCTTCACTGCAGCAGCAACATTAAAGTGAACACACAAGCTCTGGGTGCTTCTTATCGGGCTGCTAACATGCTGCTGCTGCTGCGTGTCCTCCTCCTCTGTGCAGAGATGATCTCTGCAGGATCCTCAGAGGACGAATCCTCGTCAAACCAGCTTCGTTATTGTCTTTTCTGTTTGATCAGAGCTCAGAGTGTCAGTTTGCTGTCAGACCTCCGGCTTCCTGCTGTGTTCACGGGAACAACCATCCAGCACCATGTAAAGACACACAAAGCCCTCATCAGGTCTACATGTGAACCAGCTGCTCACTTATTACACTTTATTCTCATGTAGCAACGAAAGAGGCGACACAACGCGATGCTCGCTGCGAGAAGACGCATTTAATATGAACATCTCTGCAACACAACAAACACGTCTGACGCCTCAATGAGAAGAAACACAAAGAGACATCAGCACAAAGAGACACAAAACAACCACAACAATAACAAATAAGTCAACTAAATTTGCACATAATGACACAAAACAACACCAAAAGAAAAACAAAGCTACCACAAATTACACAAAACAAGCTCAAAGAGACAAAAAACCACAAAGGCAAAACAACAAAAAGTGATCGAAAATAACCACAAATAAAACAAAAATGCCACAATGTAGACAAAACTAGCACAAAATACACAAAACAAGCACAAACAGACACAAAACCAACACAATAAGATGAAAAAAAAACAACCACACAGATACAAAACAACCTCAAAGAGACACAACAAAAAAACACAAATGCAAAACAAGAAAAAGTGACTGAAAATGACCACAAATAAAACAAAAATACCACAAGATAGACAAAACTAGAACAAAATACACAAAACAAGCACAAAGACACGCAAAACCAACACAAAGATGAAAAAAACAACCATTATAAGGTACAAAATAACCACAAAATAGCCAAAAAAATACAAAAAGTGACACAAAACAACCACAGAGAAAGCAAAACTACTACAAAACACATAAAACATACACAAAGAAACACAAAAAAAACAAAAAAGTGGCACAAAACAACTACAAAATACACAAAACAAGTACAAAGAGACGCAAAACCAACACACAAATAAAAAAAAAAAACACAACCATAACAGGGTACAAAACAACCACAAAATAGCCAAAAAAAACCCAAAAAACAAAAAGTGACACAAAACAAAATACACAACACAACCAAAAACAGATGCAAAACAACCCCAAAGAAACACAAAAAAACAAAAAAGTGGCACAAAACAACGACAAAATAGCAAAAAAACAAAACAAAACCACAAAAAGTGACTCAAACCAACCACAGAGAAAAAAAAAACTAGCACAAAATAGCACAAAACAACCACAAAATACACAAAACAGCCACCAAAAAGACAAACAAAAAGCCCCACAGAGACACAAAGCAACCACAAAAAAGAAACAACCATAAAACACATAAAAGCCCCACAGAGACTCAAACCAAACACACCCTTGAAGTGAGTAAATCCACAATAACAACATTTGCTGTTTCACTTTTGTGGCAGAAAAAGGAGGCAGGCGACTCATTTCTGTGGCTCTGAGTAAACATGATTCATCTCTAAGAGACAAACTATAATTCCACAAAAGACCTTTTCTGACGAGGAGATCTGAGAGTCTGTAAATGAGAAAGTCAGGAAACAAAACAACACGGGGTAGAAATGAAGGCGATCGGTGGAGCAGCACAGTGTCGGCTCATTACTGCGCCGCTGTTCCTCCTTTATTCGCTCAAATTGGTGCCTTTAAAAAGCAGCCAAATTATTTGTTGGCGCATCCTGTTTGTAATAAATCTAAATTTACTAGAAAATTGCCACTTAATTACTACAATACTGAAGAAAGCCCGCTGCCTCTGAAGATTCTCAGTCAGGATCTTAATTGTGTTGTTTCATTTGCTGTCAGTTCAGGTTTGACTGTCGAGCTCCACTGAAGATCAATATCTTGTAGGTTCATGGAGTTGAAAACCGAATACATTATATTAACAGGAACCACGAGGAATACATTAACCATCCACCTGCACCTGCAGAGCAAACCCAGCCTGAGTGACGGTTCAAAGCTGTTTCTGTGAAGCGCATCAAAAAGTGAAAAAACAAAACAACCACAGACACAAAACCACCAGAAAGAAACAAAAATTGAACATTAAACAATCATAAAGAGGAGCAACAACAACCCCTAACAGAAACCATC
>NW_007578739.1:179804-190068 GCF_000690725.1 Stegastes partitus
GTTGGATGTGCTCGTAAACCCTCCAAAGGAAGTCTCCCAGGAGGCATCTGAATCAGACGTCCAAACCACCTCATCTGGCTCCTTTCCACACGAAGGAGCAGGGACTCTACTCTGAGCTCCCTCTAAGGCTGAGTCCAGCCACCCCACAGAGAAAACTCACTTCAGTCACTACTCAGAGCTCATGACCATAGGTGAAGGCTGGAACGGAGATCGACTACTCAATCAAGAGCTTCGCCTTTCGGCTCAGCTCCCTCTTCAACCCGTCTGTCTGGTACCACTCCTGCATTACTGCTGATTCTGCACCAACTCACTTGTTCGTCTTAAGCTCCATTTCCCCCTCACTCGTGAACAAGATCCTGAAATACTGAAACTCCTTCGCTTGGAGCTTGACTTTGTGCCAAGAATACGAACACAGCTCTCACATTGGTTGACTGAATGGCTCGAAACAACGCCCTCATCCCCCCGTACTCCCACAGTACCCATCCAGGGACATGGTTGTTGGCCTTTTCCAAATTCACAAAACACATGCTAACTGGCCGGTCCAACTTTCATGAGCCCCTCAGTAGCTCCATAAGGGTTAAGACCTGGTCCACTATTCCATGGTCAGAACGGAATCCACATTGCTCCTCCTGAATCTGAGGTTCAACAATCAGTCCAGCAGCACCACCCCCTTTTTAAAAATGGGAACCACCACCCCGGTCTACCACTCCATAGGCACCATACCCGATGGCCACATGCCATGACAGTCCAACATTGCCAGAACCTTTAGCATCTCGAGGTGAATCCCGTCCACACCTTTGCCATAGAGGAGTTTCTTGACTACCTCAGCGACCTCTTCTATGGATACAGGTGAAGATTCCCCCCGAGTCTTCAGGCTCTCCTTCCTCAGCAGAGGATGCATTAATTAAGGAGCTCCACAAAGTGCTCTTTCCACCACCCAACAAAAAGAAACTAATTGATAAGAACGACACACAAAACACTCGCAAAGAGACATAAAGCCACTGCCAAGAGATACAAAACAGATTTAAGAGGCTGTAAACGAGGACGTAAAAAAACAAGACAACATGAGGTAGAGATGAAGGTGATCGGTAGAGCAGCACCGTGTCAGCTCATTACTGCGCTGCTGTTACTCCTTCATTTGTTCAGGTTTGATCAAATTGGTGCCTTTAAAAGCAGCCAAATGATCTGTTAGCAGGTTTTGTTTGTCATAAATCTATATATACTGAAAATTACCACTGAATCTCTATGACACCGAGGAAAAATTAACTTCTGAGGAGGTCAGGTGTCTTTAAAGAGATACAACACAACCACAAAGAGACACAAAACAACCCCAAACAGACATAATATGGTGCAAAATAACCAGAAAGAAACACAAAATGACCAAAAACAGACACAAAACTACTACAAAGAGACACAAAATGATCACAAGGACACACAAAAAGAGACACAAAATAAACACACACAAACACACACAGACACACACAGACAGAGGCTCACTGCAGTCGTCACTGTCGGAGCTGTGGATCTCCACCGACGTATCGATGCTGCTGGTGAAGGACAGCGACCCGCCGCCGCCCGGCCGACCCCCAGCCAGCAGAGGGGACAGCAGCTGGGGGCCTCCCATCCCCGAGGCTCCACAGCCCGGGCTGAGGGCTGGAGGGGACAAGGCCGGGTTGGGGGACAGCGGGGTGGGGGAGGTGGGGGAGAGTCGGGGGAAGTAGGCGGAGATCTGACGGATTGGTCTGATTGGTCCGGGGCAGACGTCTATGGCCATGTGTTCCTGGATGGAGATGCTGAGCTTCTTTCCCCTCTGCACCGTCATAGAGTCTGAAAACACAAAAACAGACATGAAGTTTGGATTAACTTTGGTTTAGATTAACTTAGGTTTAGTTAAGTAGCAGTACAGTTAAGTTTAACCTTAGTTCCTGTTTAGTTTATCTTTGCTGAAGTTTGGTTTACCGTCACTTTAATTTAGTTTAACTTTAGCTTTTGAATAGTTTAAGTTGGGTTTAGCTTAGATTAGCTGACGTTTAGTTGAGCTTCACATTAGTTTAGTTTAACTTCAGTTTCAGTTTATCTTAAAGTTAAGTTTAGTTTGGTTTAATTTAGTTTAACTTTAATGTCAACTTCTGTTTGGCTAAGTGTTGCTTTACTCCAGTTTAGTTTAGTTGAGATTAGCTTAACTTTAGCTTAACTTTACTTCAGTTTAGCTTAGCTTTAGTTTCTGTTTAGTTCATCTTAGGTTAAGTTTGGTTTGGTTTAGTCTAGCTTCATCTCAGTTTAGTTTACTTTATCCTCGGTTTAGTTTTAGTTTACTTAAGTTTGGCTTGGTTTGGTTTAGCTTAACTTTACTTGAAAAATAAAGTTTATTTTTAGTTTATTTAAGTTTGGTTTAGTTAACCTTTAATTTAATTTAACTCATCTGAAGTTCAGCCTTTTCTTTCATTTCTTGTTTTATGTTGCCATGTAAAACATTAGCATAACTCCTGCTAGCAGCTAGTTTGACTTTCAGTCAAGGAATGTTTGTCTCTCTGCCAGCGCTCAGAGATGTAAGACGTGTAAACATATTGCAGTAAACCCCAAAAATAAACTTATAAACTTGAGCAGAATGATCAGAATACAAGCTCTTAACCTTGTAACCTTGGTAGATATGTACCTGGAAGACATCCAGGAAACATCCCAGGTAATTACCTGGATGTAAACTAGATGTTTTAATTTTTGCTCTGTATAGAAATATCATGTTTTTGCGCTTTCTGCAGTATCTATTTTTTATTTTTTCAAAATCAAAGGTGAGATGAATCTAATGTAAAGACATCTGTCTGAATACGAGATAAATACCTGAGCTTCAAGGTTTAATATTTCAAAGATGTTGCCAGAGAGCTGGCAACATCGTTTCAGAATCACTAGTGAGAAAGTTGTTGTAGGTGGATTCAGTTGAGATGAAAGCTAAGAGGTTTGGTACTAATTATTTAAACATACTAAAGATGTTTCCCTCTTAGTGATGAAAGGAGTAACGGTTATCGTATTCTCTGATGCAGAAGAACGCTGTTAGCGCCCACACTTCTGTTTTTACACTCTCATTGTACAGCGCAGGGAGGCTTCTGATGAAATCCTATTGACTCTGACTGAAAAGACAAGAAATAAATGTGTGAGAGCTTCATATGATTCTGCATCCAGAGCAGAGATCATCATCTGTCTGTTAAAATCAATCACACCACAGTCAGGACAAATTGGATTTTCCAGCAGAATTATTTCACCAATATTACAGATCTGACGACTAAATAACATCAGCAACAGAAATTGATCCCAAGCAAAGAAAAATATGAGTACCAATCATTTTGTTGTTTGAGATTTTGGGATGTTTTTTTCCTCTGTGACACTTCAGACTTTCATCCTAGTGGAAAGAAAACATCCATAATTCCTTCTTTAAAAACGTTTGACTCTAATATTTCGACAACATCAAACAAGAATTTTGAAGCCAGACTTGTGTGATGTTCAGATTTCTGTCCTGGAAGTTAATAAATTTGCACATATTTAGTGAGGTGTGGATGTGACTGAGGACCTGCTGGTCTGGACTCAGAACTTTCAGATTTTTACTCATTGATATTAACTCAGGATTTGTTGGTCTTGATTCAGGATTTGTTGGTCTTGATTCAGGATTTGTTGATCTTGACTTGATGGTGTTCTGGTCCCACTTGCTTGTTTGAACATAAAATTTCAAGTCCCAAGTTAAGGCCAACAAGTCCCAAGTTAAGAACCTATAGTCAAGGCCAACAAGTCAAAGATCAGCAAATCCCAAGTCAAGACCAAAAAGTACCAAGTCAAGAACTACTAGTCAAACTAAACAAGTCGTGAGTCAAGACCAATTATTCCTCAAACCAAGGCCTACAATTGCCAACTTAAATCCCAAGTCAAGATCAACAAGTCAAGCTCAGCAAGTCCTGAGCCAAGTCCAACAGATCCTAAGTCAAGACCAAGACGTCATCCCAATGCCAAGACCAACAGGTCCTACCTGAAATCCCAAATCAAGAACAGCAAGTCTTGAGGCAACACTATCAGACAAACAAGTCTCAACTCAAGACCAACACGTGTCAAATCCAGACCAGCAAGTAATTCAAGACAAATGCACCTTAAATATCCCTATTTCAGATTTAAACAAGATCTCAAACATGATCCAGAAGTGATCCTGGGAGGGTTTGATCCATTCCAACGTAGACTTAAGGGCAAACAGATGCAAACACAAACAGACTTGAACGGAGACAGCAGCAGCACCGTTGTACGGATTGTGTCGCTGCTTGTTATTTGTTTACCTTTATAAACTTGGCTGTGGACATGAAAAAACGTCTAATATCATCACTGTGAGCCCTTTAAGGCCAAAGTGAAGCTGGCAGACACATCACAACTTAACATTGCCACTTCCTCTCTGCAAAGTGTCTGCAGCAGTCGCGAGTCATTAGAGGAAACCTGAGCTGCTTCGACTCCACTATCTCTTCCTGATGTTAATGAAAACACTTGGCTCTGCTTATTTTCATTTTTTCCGAACAGCGGTTCTGATGCAATTTGGGCCCAACAGCAGCAGCAGCAGCAGCAGCAGCCTCCACGGCCTCTGCAGGTATCTGACAGTAGGTGTGTAATGAGGAGACGTCTGACACATGAAAAGAGGAAAAAGCAGCGATCGAATGTGAAGGAGCTCAAAGAAAAGCAGCGTCGCAGCGCGATGCAGAAAGAAACTGTCAGGCAGAAGAAAAAGGCAATTCAAAGCTACGGTAAAGATGTTTAAATATGAAATATACACGAGTGGAACCAGCCAGGTGTGCAGGGAGAGCTGAAGGTTAGAAGAAAAGTGAAATCAGTGCAAGAGAAAAGAAAATCTGGAAGCAAAGGTGTCGGAAAAAATATGTTAGAAAACGGTGGAATACTGTAATGTTGAAAAATAGTGATAATAACAACAATTGTCTGTTAAATTAGGATAGTTCTAGCTGAATTAATACAGTTAAATAGTTTAATTTAGTGTTTAATCATTGTGAAAGGGCAAATTATCATAAAAGCTGTACAAACAAATAAACAAACAAAAAAGTCATCTATAGAGGTGATAGTTGCAAACTAATAACCTGAAAATATAAGAAAATATCAGTAAAATAATGATATTTTTGGTGAATTTAAGTATAATAGTATAATTTTACAATCACACATCGTAAAACAACAAATTACCATTTGTGACAAAAACAGGTTTTTGATGTGGGTTTGACCACTTTTTTGTTTTTTTATGTTAAGTTTAACAAATAAATTAATACTCTTTGTGATTTTAATAGATATTATCTGTAATTAAACAAGAAAAATCTGTGAAGTAACAGCTTAAGAAAGTATTTACCACTCTTTAATCTTTAATACACTTTTTTCTTTTCAAATAATAATGTAATTCTACAGCCAAATAATGTTAAAAAAATAAAAAAAAGTTATTATTATGTGAATATTATTTAGGGTTTAACATGTAGATTAATACTTTTTATTTTGACATTTATTTATCGGTAATTTACCAAAAGGGAGAAACCTGTAGACGTACAGTAAAAAAATAAAACTAAAAAATGTGACTGAAGCATTTTTTGAATTTTTATTTTATTTTACAGATTTTTTTCCATGTTTAAAATATACAAAAAAAATCAATTAAACATGAATGATACTCAAAACCTATCACTAGTTCTAGTAGTATTTTTTTCCTAAAAAATAATTTAAAAAAGACTTTAAACAACACATATTTACAATCTTATTTAATTTCACAAACATCTAACTGTTAAATTCAAGTTTAAGTTGGTAAACGTGTACCATTAGTGGCAAATAACAGAAAAATAAGGGTTGGTTCTGTAATTTTATGCAGATTTGTTTGTTAGATAGTTTATATATCTATAAAACTTATTCCCCCTATATATTGTTTAAATCATCGTCAATTTAAATTTTGGGACGAGAACTTCCACCAAAAAAAAGACTCTTTCATGTCAAAGTGAAAGTAGATTCATGTCAATTATTTAAAAAAAATGAAATAGGTAACTGCATATTACATACAGTAAAAAGCTAAAAGTTAAGACTAAACATTTTAATGATGGTAAGCTGCTGTGTTTTTCTAAGACGGTTATTTTTCATTATTTTACAGCAGTTATTTGGTGCCCCGGCTGAATATTACACTTGTTTTATTATCTGTTTTTACAGCATGTGCAGCCCTGAAAGGTTGAACATCCAAAGTTTTATGTTAGAAACGTAGAATATGACTAACCAGCATTTAGAAACTGCAGGATGCTAACTTGCATATATTACCTACATATGCTAATTCTGTTGATTTCCATAATGAACATAATTAGCATTAATCAACCCACACACTGCCTAATGGTGGAGGATGATGAGCAGTTTCGGGGACCACAGGTGATACTGGAATCATTTTACAACTTGATTTTGGAATCCAGGTCCAACGTTTCAGCACATAAATAACCCCAAAATTGTCTGAAACCTCATCAAGACTGGACCCCTGGAGAGGAGAACGAGAGCAACATCTGGCTTCAACGTTGTTCAAAATGTCATAAAATGATGCAGCATCAGTGGAGCAGCTTCTGAAATGTCGTCCATTGAGGTGATTATTGCTCATTATGTTCATGATGCAAGATTCCTAACATATGCAAGGTAGCATCTGGAGAGATTTAAATACCAAAGAACCAAAGTGCACATTTCCAAGTCAACATTTCTGGGTTCTAATCGCTGCTGAGTGGACTGTAATGGAAAAGGAAAGACAGACATGTTTCCAGGACAGGAGCTGAGTTCTTCTTTGTAGCCTGTTAAATCTGTTAATATTAGAATGATATCTTCTATGTTAGTCTGTATTTTTTTGTATTTTATTTGAGCATTTTTTTGACTACTTTGAACCTTTTTTTTTGGCTTTTGGCAGTTTTTACATGACACCAGCACAGAGCTTTAATTTGGATTTATTCCTCATTTACATTAAACTTTCAGCTTTATCCCTGTGGGGTCATTCATTTGCACCTCATAGAAAATTAATAAGGTCAATTGCAGGCTTCTGCCATTTATTCAGGACCAGGCCTCGGAGTTAGCAGGCCAAGCTAATTAGTCCAAATGTCCCTCTGGCTAAAATCATTTTTTATTTCTTTGTAGAGGAAACTTCCAAGAGTCTCTGATCAAATTCCTTCATTGTTTCAACTGGCTCCAAAGAAAAATTTCAACATCAGTCGTCCAGGTTGGAAACAGCTGGTTTCATCTGTAACTGTTTTAAAAGCTTCTGATATATTCATTGTCTCAAATTTTTCATCTCATTGTTCTGTAACCCAAAACCCAAAAGACATGCAGTGTTTGTTTTTGTTTTTAAAGTCAGCAAAATTACATGACAGTCGTGACTCGATAATCTGACACTAAATGTAAAACCTTCTTTTATGTCGGATAGCAAGGTTGTCCGATTGTCAAGACGGAGGTCGAGATACAAGGAGGGCTTGATGCTTGAAGGCTCATTTGTTGTTAATTATTGTTCATAGTTGTTATAATAACCAGTAGGGCTGCTCCCAATACCACTTTCTGGTCTCAATTAATGATGAATATCAGAATATTTGTCATGGTCAGGGGACACTTCCACCGGGGGAACGCTCCAACTGGGTGGAACGCACAGGCAGTACTTGGCTGCTGATGCCAGTTTAGTTAGCGGTCACTATTCTGTTTCCACGATCGGCGGTGGCAGTGGAGGGTAGAATACCACCACAGCCACGGCGATTACGTTGTAAATATGCTGGCTCCGGTTGGACAACTACTTTAAAAAACGCAAGACACGCTCCACCACCACCATCCATGTTTACTTCCCTAAACACTGAGCACACTCGCTGCATGTGACGTCATCGTGTCCTCTTCTGCGCATGCGGGACACTTTTGGGTCGTATGAAGTTCACACAGCAGATCACATACAAGTCGTATTTAATTGGAAATGTGAACGAACTCGTAAGAAAATCGGATTTTACAAAAAAATCTGAATTGAGCATTAAGTCCTGCAGTCTGAACGTAGCCAATCTGTCGGATTGTTCAGTCAGATAATACGCTGTTATCCTGATTTGTGACATAAAATGTCATGTTGGAGTCAGAATCCAAGGCTGTCGGTATGTTAAGGCTGTTTTTAATGGGTTCTGTTTGTTTTTCCTAAAAATCTGTCAGATAGCAAGGTGTTGGATTGTTAAGGGTCAGATTATCGAGTCACGACTGTATTTATAAGCCGAAAAATGAAAAAACACCATCACATTTTCAGCTTTCCGTTGGTTCTTGAACTAATCATCTGTGATGTGCAGCTCCACCAGGCAGGGATGGAAACTTGTCAAATATCTACAATATGTGCACATCTATAGACAAAACATTGGACATGTTGATTACATTTTTTTCATTTTTATGTCAGAATTATTTAAAGATTTTTAAAACATTCTTTTTTAGCATATACAGCATTCTAACTGTGTCTCGCTGCGCCGAACATGTTTCTGAGTTTTGCTTTTCCATTCGTAGGTTCATTATTTGACCTCAGCTTCTTTCAAGCAGCTCAGTTTGTGTTTGAGTTACATAGAAATCCAAGAATAAAGGTCAGAGAGCAAGACTGCACCTCCATGTAGAGAGGATTTACCAACAACCAGTGATGTGTTTTCTGTTTTATATGTTTTCATAGTTACGATAGTTTACTTGGAGGCTCATCTGGAGCCATGAAACCTGTTTTGGTTTTGTTATATAAAGAATTAGCTGAGAACAACAAGATACCAGATGGAAAAAGAAAGATTAAAATAAGAAAAATTTGACACAAAATGAGAAACGTGAGACAAGACAAGAGAGACTGATGGGAAAATAAAACACACCAGATGAATAAAATGAATGCAGCATGGTTCAAACAAGCTATACAGAGTCACGGCTGCAGGATTTTATATTGCAGCGAAAAAATGAGTCCACAGTGAGGAAAAAATGTGACCAGAGCAAAAAAAAAACTCCAGGAGTTCAGAGGGTTAAAAAAGCTGCCAGACGCCGTAGCGGATTGGAAAGTAGAATGTTTGAAATGGAGTGGAGAGAAAATGGAAATACTCGAGCACAAGTACGCCAGAACTGCACTTGAGTGAATGTTGTCCTGTTTTAGAGCTTCTCTGGTCCAGGTTAATTTTATCCCTGCAGCCCCCTCATTCATTTGAAGGCCAGCACTGCAGCAAAGGTGCCAGCGCTGAAAACTAAACACAACGTCACCCCGCAAACAGGCTGCAGTCTTTTAATTAGAGCAGCATTTCCAACATGTGATATTCTTTATTTACTGGAGAAGATGCTGCTTAATTAAGGCACTGCTGTGTTATTATTCCTTCACTTCAAGCTCCGACTGACACGTTCTGCTGGCAGATAAACAAACCCCGAACACCGGCCGGATCTCTGCGCCAGCGACGTGTCAGACCGAAGCCTCGGGCCCCGCTGGAGACCTTTACAAAGTGGATTTAGTGGTCAAAACTGATGTCGAGAAACCCCGAAATGCTCGACGCAACGTGCCAGACGAAGGTTTGCAAGAAGAGCTGCTGCAGGGTTGAAGTGATGATGCAGAATCACCTCACAGCAGGCGTCCATCACTGGACCAAACCACACAATCACATCGTCTGATGAAGAGATGCTGCAGTTTGACGCAGCTTTTTCTCGTTAGTTTACAGATTTGTCGTTTTGAAATACATGAAAACATCCTTAAAATAGTCTGTGTTGACGCATGTCGACTTTAAAATGCCATTAAAAGGCTGGAACTCTGAATAAAAATAGAACTGATGATGTTTTTTAAAGAGGAAACAAATACCGGCCACTCCTGGGAAGGTTCACCACGTGTGATGTTGTCTCCATTTGTGGATAATGTCTCTCCCTGTGGATCATTGGAGTCTCAGAGCCTCAGGAAGGAACTTTTTCCAGATCTATAAATGTTGATGGCTCTGTGTTACATCTGTTCTTGAATCTCTTCAGAACGTGGCATCATGTTTTGAGACCCCTTAGCTGCTTCACAATGACAGACAGGTTCTATTGAAGTGATGTTTAGATCCAACAAGCCTGGCAGTGATCATACGGGGGTGTGGCTGGTGAAGCTGAACCCAACTGACCAATGAATTTGCTCGTTTTGGTAGATTGGTAGCAAAGGGGGCGATTACTTTTTTTCACTAAATGAAATCATCATTTAAAAACTGCATTTTGTGTGTCGTTGTCTTACACTTGAATTTAAAATTACATAAAATGTCAC
>NW_007578739.1:190548-192856 GCF_000690725.1 Stegastes partitus
AAGCACACTCACATTCACACCTACGGACAATTTAGAATCACCAATTAACCTCAACATGTTTTTGGACTGTGTGGGAGGAAGCTGGAGAACCTGGAGAGAACCCACGCTGCACGGGGAGAACATGCAAACTCCACACAGAAGGATCCCAGTGCCCCCACGGGAATGCGAACCGGCGACCTTCTTGCTGTGAGGCAACAGTGCTAACCACTGCGCCACCGTGCAGCCCCCAACCACAACATATGTAGATAAATTATTATATTAAATATTGGCCAGCTGGAACATTGCAGTTCTTTTTTTGTTGTTGCTGTTTTTGTTGTTTTTTGCAGTGTAGATGTTGGAGAACTTATTTGTAAGAGCCCTTCATTGCAAACACAGTATGAAGGATCACAGTGGCAGCATCATGATGTGAGGATGCTTCCCTGTAAAATATGTCTATAAAATAACCGTCTCATATAAGTACAGTAAATTTAAAATTACTTTATATAGATATAGACGTTTGCTGAGAAGCATCCCGACATCATGATGCTGCCACCGCCATGCTGCATTGTGTGTTTGTAATGAATTGCTGTGATGATTATTTTACATATCAAAATTACCAGCTGGAGCATCACAGGGTTTTTCTTTCTTCAGTGTAAATGTAGGAAAACTAATTCATTACATTTCCACAAAGAACAAAATGCTTCGTGTCCATTCAGGCAGGACGGTGTTTTATCTAAAGCAGATGTTCCTTCCGATGTTCAGTAAAAAACAATGAAGTGCAGTAAATATGATGCAATTAAGGCCAGAAGCAAAAGTTTCTTCAGTTTGTTGCAGACATGTGGAGCAGAAAACAGTGAACGTTGCCTCCGGGGACGTGAAACAGAAGACAACCAGCAATAAATATGCAGCTGCAACCATCAGCTACAATCCTCAGTGGGCTGCAGTCTTACTACCAGTGAAATGAAACACAGCAGCAGAGAGCAACAGACATAAAAAATAAAATAAAACCTGCATAAATTACCTCTTATACAATCAATGTCAGAAGAAAGCTTGAACACAGCAGGTGCACACCACAAAGCACACCTCCGCACCGCTCCGTCTTCCAACCGTTTTTATATATTCACCAGTTTTTTTTTTTATGTATATTTTCAATTTGTGTATAAACAAACCCTCCAAATTGGATAAATCCTGCGAGTTTCCACGCTCGGCTGAGGCAGAAAAGTTATCGATACAAGTGAAATGTAATAAAGTGCAACAGAACCGCGCTGAATAAATGATGAAGTTCATGAATTATGTGACTGCAGCTTCGACTCCTCTGAAAAATAGATGAAAACATCGGATGCGTGCAGCGCGATGAGGAAACCTCCTCACACTCATACACGAAACCAACCGAAATATCATGTTTGCTGTTTTCTGTGTCGCTTCATCTTCTTCTTTTATCTTTTGTTGCGATGAATCAGCTTAGTATTCCAATCTGACTTCATGGGGTTGTGTATAAACAGCACACCACTTCAGGCTCATTTCAAGTGTCACATCTATGCATTTTTAAGCTTGTTTAAGGTCAGGGGTTAAAATGCTGCAAACAGAAACCAGAAAAAACACATCAGTTCACTTCCATGAAAGCAGACTGATTGTCCACACAGCAGTCGTGGATGGAGTTGATTGTTAATACGCGTTTTGTTTGGCTGATTTTCTCTAAATGGGGTTAAAATTTGCATTAAATTGCAAATAATTCTCATGTAAATGAAGAATTATCTGCATGATACACTGTGAGCACTTCTGGTGATGCGTTAAATCGTTATTTAAGACTGCCAGCAGCATGCCTTATAGTGGAGATGGAGGGTTTGTGATCATATGCCGTGATGATTGTTTTACATACTGGAATACTACCAACGGGAACGTCACAGGTTGATTTGTTTACAGTGTAGATGTAAGAAAACCAATTTGTTACAGCAATTCATCACAAACACACAATCAAGCATGGAGGTGGCAGCATCACAATGTGAGGATGTTTTTCTGTAACCATAATATATGTGTACAATAACCATTTCATATAAATACAATAAAAATGGAATTACATTGTAACTACACGTATATGCAAAAAACTTTAGCATCAAGTCCAGTCGACTTCCACTGAAATCCCTGAAATATCTGACATAGACGCCTCTATTTTCAAAGCAAGACAATAGATAAAATGATTGTTGCAGATGGAGGAAGTCTGTGTTTTAACGTGGTGTTAACGTTGGGCAAAGGTGCTTTTGAGATGTAACCAAAGAGTGACAGTAAGTAAAAAATAATCATACAAAAAACCTCAACAAGCCAATTAGGT
>NW_007578739.1:193551-201522 GCF_000690725.1 Stegastes partitus
CTCATCACGTTTTTAAACAGATGCAAGATCAAAATAAGATTTTTAAAAAACACAAATTTACTGATTTAGTTCAACCTTTTTCAACTGCAAACATATTTTGAAGGACTGTGTGTCCATAATAATGTTGCATCTACTTGATATTGTGTGTGAATGACTCTTAAATTTCTGCATTCGTGGATATAAAACTAAACTCAAGTTGCAGTAACTTCATGACAGTAGCTTAGTAAATACATTTTTCTCCACCTTGAGTTCAGGATTTCAGATGTGAGGATGCTGATCATGTAACTGGACCTCTGAAGCTCCTCTCACTGGGTTTTATGGATTCCGGCTTGCGAATAATGACCCGGTTTTTAATATAGTTTTTACAGCTTGTTGGCTTCTTGTTTATGTGTCTTGGCTGAAATGTGCTTGTTCTGCTGGATTTTCTCCCCTCAGAGGCGTTTAGTGAGCTGATGCATGCAAACGCTGCCTCAAAATCAAATTAACAGAATAAATCCACAGATCCTGGAAGTGAATCCAGCTCGGAGGCAGCTGCAAGCGCTGAAAACAGAGCAGCCACAGTCGAGCAGAAGAATGCTCTGTGCACATCTTTAATTGGCCAACAGCAGGCGATTTGTGTCGTTTTAACAGTTTTTAACACACACAAGGATCATTGTTCTCAAACCAACAAACGACACTCGCAGAACATTTTAACAATAACTGAAACCTTTTTACACAACAGAGACTCTCATGTGCACAGCGCCTCATATCAGGACTGCAGGATTGTTATGTTGCTCTGATTCTTTATATTGTGAATAGAATTGAACCCTTTTGTCTCGTTTGTGTCTCGTTTTTGTTGTTTTGCATCTTGTAGGCATCGTTTTGTGTCTCATTTTCATTCCTGTTTTTGACTCGTTTTTGACATTTTGTGTGTCGATTCTGTTGTGTTGTGTTTGTTTTTGTTGTTTTGTGTCTCTTTTTTGATGCTTTCATTTTCATTTTTGAAATTTTTGCACCTCAATTTTGTTATTACGTGTCTTGTTTTTGTCTTTTTGTGTCTCGTTTTTGTCGTTTGTGTCTCGTTTTTCTCATTTTGTGTTTAGATTTGTATGTCGATTCTGACGTTTTGAGTCTTGTTTGTTGTTTGTCTCGTTTTTTTGGTGTTTTATTCTCATTTTGCTGTTTTCTTTATCATTTCTTCATTTATTTTGTGTCTTGTTTTTTTTCTGCATTTTCATTCTCATTGTTGTGTCTCGTCTTTGTTGTTTTGTGTCTTGTCGGCATCGTTTTGTGTCTCATTTTCACTCCTGTTTTTGACATTTTTGACTCATTTTTGACGTTTTGTGTCTCAATTCTGTTGTGTTTGTTTTTGTTGTTTTGTGTCTCTTTTTTGGTGTTTTCATTTTCATTTTTGACATTTTTGCATCTCATTTTTGTTATTACGTGTCTTGTTTTTGTTGTTTGTGTCTCGTTTTTCTCATTTTGTGTTTAAATTTGTATGTCGATTTTGATGTTTTGTGTCTTGTTTGTTGTTTTGTCTCATTTTTTGGTGTTTTATTCTCATTTTGCTGTTTTTTGTATCATTTCTTCATTCATTTTGTGTCTTGTTTTTTTCTGCATTTTCATTCTCATTGTTGTGTCCTGTTTGTTTGTCTTGTTTTGTTGCTTTGTGCCTTATTTAGTTGCTTTCTGTCTTGTTTGTGTCATGATGAGTCGTTTTCATTTTGTGTCTTGTCTGTATCGTTTTGTGTCTCATTTTCATTCCTGTTTTTGACGTTTTTGACTCATTTTTGACATTTTGTGTCTCAATTCTGTTGTGTTGTGTTTGTTTTTGTTGTTTGTTCTCCTTTTGTTGTTTTGTGTCTCTTTTTTGTTTTTTTGATTTTCATTTTTGAAATTTTTGAATCTCATTTTTCTTATTGTGTGTCTTGTTTTTGTCATTTTGTGTCTCATTTTTCTCATTTTGTGTTTAGATTTGTATGTCCATTTTGATGTCTTGTGTCTTGTCTGTTTTTGGTGTTTTCATTCTCATTTTTGTTGTTTTGTGTCTTATTTTCTTGTATTCTGTCTTGTTTCTTCATTTATTTTGTGTCTTGTTTTCTTTTCTGCGTTTTCATTTTCATTTTTGTGTCTCGTTTGTTTGTCTTGTTTTATTGCTTTGTGCCTTATTTAGTTGTTTTCTGTCTTGTTTGTGTTGTTTTTGGAGGATTTGTATCTCATTTTTTTTAACATAAATTAATATAAAATGTTGACTCTTGTATCAACATTCCTTTCTTTCCTGTGTATTATTGGCTGCGCTGACTGTGATGGTGAAGGACTCCTTAAATCACGCGGACTCTTCAGTTAATCTCAGCGTGTTCAGCAGCAGCAGCAGCAGCTGACAGGATGCTTGGATATAAATCAACAGATATGTGAAATCTCAGCTGCCACTCGGTCAGCAGGTGAAGCTTCACAGCGACACCGAGTCGCCTCTGACTGACTGTTGATGTAGAAACAACATGAAGACGATGACAGATCTGCAGGAAGACGGGCTTCAGAGAGGGGAGACGGGGGAGACGGGGGGAGAGGGGGGGGAGGCTGAACATCTGCACACAGCTGGAAGTGAGTCCAGACTGCAGGTGAGGCAGCAGAGGATGATTCATTAACATACTGAGCTTAACTCTCGTCTGCAGCCTGCGGAGGTTTAATCCCACTGAGACTGAATATCAGCACCGGACCAACAGATTCCACCTTCATGTGCGAGAATGTTTCCGCTGATAAAGGACGAATTATACATGAAACAAACGACGCCGGCGCCGCAGCAACCAAACATAAAAACAGAACTTCAGGGAGCGAGTGTCTGTTAATTAATGATCCTAATTAGACGACAACGTGACTGAGCACGTCCTCACTGATCCCTTATTGTCTCATAATCACATTTAGCTCATTAATTTGACTTAATGTGTCACAAACCAGTGAGAATGACACAACATTGCTTCTAATTAGCAATTAATTTGTCATAATTACACAACAAATACACAGAACTTTATCCCCATTAGCAAATGTATGTTTTTGTGTCACGTTGATGCAACATCTGCATTTTATTTGACCTCGCATTTCTAGAATCGAAGCAAACATTAGAGGGTTAATTAAGCACCACGATCGTGTTATTACAAGATCATTTACCAGATTAATGTGGCACAAATTAGAACATTTAAGAAGCTGCCTGTTCAGGAACTCACAGTAACAACAAGAAAAGACAGTGGTCATAGAAAAATCATCTTAATTTTTCAAAGTATAGACAAATATAAGGTTACAAATGGGGCTGACATTGGTTGGACTCATTAAAAAGGGTCTGAGCATCATTGGACAGGATATTTTAAACATCAGAGACTTCGTTTTCTGCATTCTGATGTATTTTAGGCACCAGTTTGTTTTTCTTCTGCATCAGTTTATGCTGAAAATGTCTTTATATGAAGGAAAGTTTGTGAGACTTAAAGTGACACTTGTTGAAATAAAACAACGTGTTTTGATGTTGAAGCTCATATTAATGACAATTAATCAGATTCGAGCTTTGTTCTTGTACTTATGAGATCTTTTGGTTGTGTTTTTCTCCGCTGCAAGTCGAGATGAGGGTTAGAAATTAGGAAATGGGTCACCTTAAAAAATAATAACGTCATTAAAACTGTAAACTAAATGCTCAGAGAACTTGAACTGTTGTTGGAATTTGAATACACACAAAAAAAAAACGAGATCAACACTGACTTTTAGTTTCTCCTGGGTGAAAGTCCTACGTTTGACCCCTTCATCCACCCCGACCTCCTCACTATATGGACTCTCTTCTACCATAAATCAAGACTTTGTGAAACTTTCTTCTAATTTTTGCCAGAAGCAAAGTTTTTATAAAGATCCTGAAACATATTGAAAAATACAGTCCAGAGCTGTTAAAAAGTCGCTGAACATTTTGTCATTGTTTGCTTTTAAAGTTTTTGGCGTAAACAAATGGTGTCATTTTGGTGATTTCTTTAAAGATAAATTGGTTTTCAACCTGCTGCAGAGTTTTGGGGTTCAGAGGATTGAAAAGAGAAAATGTACCTGCAGAAATGAAGCCAGATTTAATCACGTTTTGGGTCAAATGGAAATGCAGATCTTTGCTTTTTAGATGCACTTTAAGACAATTTTAACATCGTTTTGGTCACTTTCTTTAAAATTTTGGGGTGAATTTAACATAATTTTGGACCGTTTCTTTATCCTTTCACACAGTTTAAGTCATCAGATATTTGCTGTTATTTGTACGTTTACAGAAATGATAAGAGTCAGATTTCATTCATTTTCCTGACAGAAGCAAACGTCACACATGATTATTTTTTTCTTCTTCTTCTTCTGATAAACAGCGATTTTTAAAAATCTACGACTTTCAAATCTACTGGCACTTTTTGGGGGGTTCAGAAGGTTAAAAAAAGAGAGTTTGATGCAGAAATGAGGTCATTTTTCAGCACATTTAAGAAATTTAGGGTCAAATGGAAACGCAGAAAAGCCTCACAAACACATACAGACATAAAGTCATGTTTATTTGCACATACAAATCTAGTTTTTGTATAGAACGAAGACTTCCAGGTGTCAGATTAACCTTAAATCATTTTGTTCTGGAGCATTGAGCTTTCAGAGCCGCAGGAGAAAATAAACTTTACAAACTGATTCACTTATAATAATCATTATTTTGTGTTTTATTGTTCCCCGTCTTCATTACTCGGCTTCTTTCCAGGTTCTGGCTTTTATTGTTACCGGAGCTCATTTGGACGTCACTATTTCTGCTCCTTTCCGCAGATATAATTGAATTCACTCCTTCTGCTCAAATTTAAAAACCTCCAGTGTCAGGAAACACCTCATTACAATTCATCCGCCAACAGCTGCATTAAGCTGCGGAGCCGCTGTGAGGAAGAGGAGAAGAAGAAGAAGAAGAAGAAGCAGCGGAGCGTCGCTGAGGGGAAGAAATATGGCAGGATACAAGATGTTTGCATAAAATCAGTCAATAAAATGCAGCTTCGCCCACAAAGAAATCAAACTGCAGCACAGAAACGGGCTCTCCTACACTGTAAAAAATGAACTACAAGTTTTTTGAGCAATTGAGATAGATTTTCCCAGATGTGTGTAATTTTGGACAATTTTTAGGCTGTTATAGAAAACTGGAGGATTAACGATTCACTGGAATGCAGAATATGAAACCTTGACGCTGAATGTTTGAAATCTACGCCTGTGTGTGGACATTAAATCAAATATGTCCTTAAGAGTCCTTCAGAGTCTCACACAGGGACAGTTTCACATTTTATTTACTTGGCAGATGTGAGGAAAACCACAGAGTAAGTGGATTTACACTGTGATACAACAGGTAGTGAAGAGAATGAGTGAGAGCTGCAGCAGAACTGCAGTGAAGAACAGAAAAACATGAAGATCTCACTGGAATAAAGACACTTCATCACTCATAAATCAGAAAAAGACAAAAGAGGACGGAGACACAGTGAAGGACCCCTGTACGCCGGGCATTTCTGACAAATTTGTGTCATTTTTGACATCTTACAGTCATTTTGGACAGTTTCTTTATCATTTTTGAACACATTTTCAGTCATTTTAGACAAATTATTTGTCTTTTGGACAAATTTTAAGTCATTTTTGACTTTTTTCAAACACAATTTCTTTGTAATTTTGGACAAATTCTTTGTCATTTTGATTGCATTTAACATAATTTTATTTAGCGCAATTTTTAGACTGATGCAGCAAAAGAATTGGTGCATAAAGATTCACCAGAATGTAGAAAATGAAGCATTTAAAGCTAAATGTTTAAAATCTACGCCTACATGTGCTCATAAAATCAAACATAAAAACATATTGTGGTTTCTTTACTTAAATTATGACATTACAAAAGCTCTTTGTTCAGCTTCATACAGCGACAGCTTCACATGAAATAACTCAGAACAAGTGGATTTAAACTGAGCATGTGATGAAAACAGGGAGTGAACACAATGAGTGAGAGCTGCAGCTGAACTGCAATAAAATAGAAGATAAAGTCACTGGAATAACGACACTTTATCAGTCAGACAAAGGAGATAAATGAGAAACAAGACGAGGCGCCGTGGAGGAGCACAAACAGCAAAGAGAAACCTCTGAGCAGCAAAATGTGAAGAATAAGATCTTACCTCTGAATGTGAGTGGAGGAGATTCCTACACAAACGGTGGCCGTGAGCGTGCACAGCGCGAGCGTGCACGAGGGTTTCACACTAACAGGTGGTGAGAGAGGCGGGCGAGCGAGGCAGGGAGGAGAGGGATGGATTTAACTGTTTGTGCGCTGGTTTGAAGCGCCGATGGATCAGATCAACTCCCCCTCAAACACTGAGCCAACAGCAGCATCTGCTTCTTTCTGTAATTTGGTTTAATGATACATCACAGAGCTGATGTTTCCTCCTGCAGGAACAGAAGCTTTTATCCTCCATCAGACTGGGAGGTGTCTCTGGGGGGAAGGAGTCCTTGTTTAAATCCTCCTTCTTCATCTTCTTCTTCTTCTTCTTCTCCTTCTTCTTCTGCTCCTTCTTCTCCTCCCACGCTCTCTCTGCCCGTCCAGGCATGACAAATGGACGAGGGAACCCTGACATTATTTTTTAGTTTCATCCTCCCTCTGGTCTCCATCACACATGAAACCCTGCAGGACAAAATCACTTCATCAGCTGCTGGTTTTAGTCACCAGACTGGTTCATTTAGGCTCCAGAAATGGTTCTAGAATAAACTTGAACAAAAATACTTTTAAGAAAAATAATAATTTAAGTCATTGTTGCCCATTTTTTTGGTCTTTTTGCAGAAATTTGGACACTTTTGTTTTTTTAAATGGAGTCATACTGGACAGTTCTAATCATTTTTGGATTTAATTTTCTCATTTTTCAACATTTTTTGCTATTTTGTGATTTTTTTTTCGTCACATTTGACTTTTTCTGTCATTTTTGGAAATAGTTGTGTTTTCTGTCATTATTTTTGTTTTAGAAAATCAGTTTGGGATTTTTTTTTGCCATTTTGTGAAAATACTGAGAAATTTTTGATATTTAGAAAATATTTATTGGACAGTTTTTGTAATTTCTGGCAAATTATGTAATTTTGTTTTGCTACCATTGTGGACATTTTTGCAAATTGTCAATAAAAAACCTTCACAAGCTTTAAATCATTTTTGTGTTTGGTTTTGAGTCATTTCAACAATTTTTTATTTTTTTTTTTGTCATTCACTGTATTAAACTAAACTGTAATGCTGCCTCTCGACATGACTGTGTGTCTGTGTGTGTTTCTTACCACCAACACACTGTAAATGCAGCATTGCGGAAGCTTGAAGAGAAGCAGCACTTTAAGGCCCAGCGGTGCGGTTAGGAGCCGACAGCACTGTGGTGAGTTCAGGGACCCCTGAGGACCAATTTGAAGGAGCAGCAACCAAAACTGAAAGACTACAAAGCGAAGTCGGCCGAGGTTCTGCTGTGTTTTTGTGTCCTTTATTGTTTTGTTGTGTGTCTTTGTGATCATTTGTTGTGTCTTCATAGCTGTTTTGTGTCTCGTCACCATTTTGCATCTCTTTGTAGTCATTTTGAAGCAGTGACAAAGAAAAGTATTCATTATTCACCCTCCTTGGGACTTTTCCTCTTTTATTTCTTTTCAACACTAAATCACCAATATCATTTGTCTTTTTTTGACAAGAATTTACAAAAAAATGACACTTTCAGGTCACTAAGTGAGAGAATTTCCACGTCCCTAAATATCCCCTGGAGTCCAGTTTAATCCATCATTAAGAAAAGTAAAGAATATTGTACATGTGTAAATCTGCCTAGAGCAGGTCATCATCAAAAACTGAGTGACCGATCAAGAAAGAGATGAATGAGGGAGGCCACCAAGACACCTATGACTCCTCTGATGGAGTTACAAGCTTCAGCAGATGATGTCTGTTGTGAACCAGTCAAAGCTTTACGGGAGAGTGACAAAGAGAAA
>NW_007578739.1:202633-204009 GCF_000690725.1 Stegastes partitus
ACCTGTGCACAGTCAGTAAATTCCATCCCTGAGCGCTACGTTAGCTCGATTTGTGTTGTGTATCTTTTCATAGCAGATGAGACACCTCACGCAGAGAATTTGTACTTTGCCTTGTGAATCTTTCCATAGGCTCTCTCTTGTTCTCTCTGCAGACCAGAACCGGATTTATCTGATTTATTATCCTTCTGCTGCAGTTTAATCAGAAACCAGGTGAAGAGTCCCGCTGTAATAAAGCTCCTCACATTGATCTCCTGCACTCACTCAAACTATCTTACAATTGCCTCCGATGCTGTTAATTATTGATGATAATGAGGCTGGTCATTGAAAATGTTAGCTGGCTCTGAAACTGAGTGTTATTAACCTCAGTAGCCTTTCAGAAATGAGACAATAACTGCTCGGTCTAATTCCATTTGCGTTACAAACTGTCACCTCCTTCCAGCTCATCATCCTCCAAGGTTTTCAGGTGTCATCCTCCCTGTTTTCAGCTTTCACCTGAATCTAACCTTGTTTCATTCAGCTCACGTTCACGGTCGACTTTCTTTGAATTCTTCGGTCTCCCGGGTCCTCGTATCAACCAAACATCGCCAAATTTAAACTCTGCGTGACATCATTCATTTTTCAGGATGCTCTGCATTAATTCACACCCACGCCTCTGTTTTTTTCTGCACTTTTTAAACCCCAGAGACATTTAGAACTTACTTTCTACCCATGTGTGTGTCTGTGTGTGTGTGACAGCTTAAAAGACTCCCACAGCACTGGAAGCATCGACATGACAGGGTTTCAAATGAGATAAAAGTCGTTAGCAAACTGACCTTCATTGCATTGTTGGCTAAATTCATAGAAGTTTGTGTCTCTTTGTAGTTGTTTTTCTATTTGTGGTTGTTTGGAGTCTAGATGTGGTCATTTTGTGTCTATTTGTGGCTGTTTTTTGTTTTGTTTTGGTTGTTTTTTGTCTCTTTGTAGTTTGTCCCTGTTTGACGTTGTTTTGTAAAAAGATTTTGTTTCTTTTTGTGGTTGTTTTTTGTCACTTTGTGTTTGTTTGTTGTCTCTTTCTGGTCTTTTTATGAAATATTGTGATTGTTTTGTCACTTTGTGGATTGGTGTCAATTTGTGGTCGGGTTTTTTTTTTTTTGACTCTTTTGTGGCTGTTTTTATCCAACTTGCTGCCATGTTGTTCCCTCCATCCACCCAGAGCTCCTCCTGAGGGCTGTATGACAGGTATGTTGAGCTTAAAGTCAGAGTTTTCAGTATCATGAAGGTGGTTCTCTTTTTACCTGCTAGATCTCCATGGCAACTGATGCTGTGGAGCTAGATCTCCATGGTAACTGATGCTGTGGAGCTAGATCTCCATGGTAACTTATGCTGTGGAGCTAGAT